>NW_024070186.1:126456628-126508544 GCF_014754425.2 Oryx dammah
GACAAGCCACTGATACAACCCCACCCACAGTGAGGAAGCTCCACAATAAAGAGAACTCCACAAATTACCAGAATATAAAAAGGCCATTCCAAACGCAGCAATATAACCAAGATGAAGAGACAGAGGAATACCCAACAGGTAAAGGAGCAGGAGAAATGCCCACCAAACCAGACAAAAGAGGAAGAGATAGGGAATCTACCTGAGAAAGAATTCCGAATATTGATAGTGAAAATGATCCAAAATCTTGAAGTCAAAAATGGAATCACAGATAAATACACTAAAGACAAGGATTGAGAAGATGCAAGAAAGGTTCAACAAGGACCTAGAAGAAATAAAAAAGAGTCAATATACAATGAATAATGCAATAAATGAGATCAGAAACACTCTGGAGGCAACAAATAATAGAATAACGGAGGCAGAAGATAGGATTAGTGAAATAGAAGACAGAATGGTAGAAATAAATGAATCAGAGAGGAAAAAAGAAAAACGAATTAAAAGAAATGAGGACAATCTCAGAGACCTCCAGGACAATATGAAACGCTCCAACATTCGAATTATAGGAGTCCCAGAAGAAGAAGACAAAAAGAAAGACCATGAGAAAATCCTTGAGGAGATAATAGTTGAAAACTTCCCTAAAATGGGGAAGGAAATAATCACCCAAGTCCAAGAAACCCAGAGAGTCCCAAATAGGATAAACCCAAGGCGAAACACCCCAAGACACATATTAATCAAATTAACAAAGATCAAACACAAAGAACAACTATTAAAAGCAGCAAGGGAAAAACAACAAATAACACACAAGGGGATTCCCATAAGGATAACAGCTGATCTCTCAATAGAAACTCTTCAGGCCAGGAGGGAATGGCAAGACATACTTAAAGTGATGAAAGAAAATAACCTACAGCCCAGATTACTATACCCAGCAAGGATCTCATTCAAATACGAAGGAGAAATCAAAAGCTTTACAGACAAGCAAAAGCTGAGAGAATTCAGCACCACCAAACCAGCTCTCCAACAAATTCTAAAGGATATTCTCTAGACAGGAAACACAAAAAGGGAGTATAAACCCGAACCCAAAATAATAAAACAAATGGCAACGGGATCATACTTATCAATAATTACCTTAAACGTAAATGGATTGAATGCCCCAACCAAAAGGCAAAGACTGGCCGATTGGATACAAAAACAAGAACCCTCTATATGCTGCTTACAAGAGACCCACCTCAAAACAAGGGACACATACAGACTGAAAGTGAAGGGTTGGAAAAAGATATTCCATGCAAATAGAGACCAAAAGAAAGCAGGAGTGGCAATACTCATATCCGATAAAATAGACTTTAAAACAAAGGCTGTGAAAAGAGACAAAGAAGGCCACTACATAATGATCAAAGGATCAATCCAAGAAGAAGATATAACAATTATAAATATATATGCACCCAATATAGGAGCACCGCAATATGTAGGACAAATGCTAACAAGTATGAAAGGGGAAATTAACAACAACACAGTAATAGTGGGAGACTTTAATACCCCACTCACACATATGGACAGATCAACTAAACAGAAAATTAACAAAGAAACGCAAACGTTAAATGATACATTAGACCAGTTAGACCTAATTGATATCTATAGGACATTTCACCCCAAAACAATGAATTTCACCTTTTTCTCAAGTGCTCATGGAACCTTCTCGAGGATAGATCACATCCTGGGCCATAAATATAACCTTGATAAATTCAAAAAAATCGAAATCATTCCAAGCATCTTTTCTGACCATAATGCACTAAGATTAGATCTCAATTACAGGAGGAAACCTATTAAAAATTCCAACATATGGAGGCTGAACAACACGCTTCTGAATAACCAACAAATCACAGAAGAAATCAAAAAAGAAATCAAAATATGCATAGAAACTAATGAAAATGAAAACACAACAACCCAAAACCTGTGGGACACTATAAAAGCAGTGCTAAGAGGAAAGTTCATAGCAATACAGGCATACCTCAAGAAACAAGAAAAAAGTCAAATAAATAACCTAACTCTACACCTAAAGCAACTAGAAAAGGAAGAATTAGAGAACCCCAGAGTTAGCAGAAGGAAAGAAATCTTAAAAATTAGGGCAGAAATAAATGCAAAAGAAACAAAAGAGACCATAGCAAAAATCAACAAAGCCAAAAGCTGGTTCTTTGAAAGGATAAATAAAATTGACAGACCATTAGCCAGACTCATCAAGAAGCAAAGAGAGAAAAATCAAATCAATAAAATTAGAAATGAAAATGGAGAGATCACAACAGACAACACAGAAATACAAAGGATCATAAGAGACTACTATCAGCAATTATATGCCAATAAAATGGACAACGTGGAAGAAATGGACAAATTCTTAGAAAAGTACAATTTTCCAAAACTGAACCAGGAAGAAATAGATAATCTTAACAGACACATCACAAGCACGGAAATTGAAACTGTAATCAGAAATCTTCCAGCAAACAAAAGCCCAGGTCTAGATGGCTTCACAACTGAATTCTACCAAAAATTTAGAGAAGAGTTAACACCTATCCTACTCAAACTCTTCCAGAAAATTGCAGAGGGAGGGAAACTTCAAAACTCATTCTATGAGGCCACCATCACCCTAATACCAAAACCTGACAAAGATACTACAAAAAAAGAAAACTACAGGCCAATATCACTGATGAACATAGATGCAAAAATCCTCAACAAAATTCTAGCAATCAGAATCCAACAACACATTAAAAAGATCATATACCATGACCAAGTGGGCTTTATTCCAGGGATGCAAGGATTCTTCAATATCTGCGAATCAATCAATGTAATTCACCACATTAACAAATTGAAAGATAAAAGCCATATGATTATCTCAATAGATGCAGAGAAGGCCTTTGACAAAATTCAACATCCATTTATGAATAAAAACTCTCCAGAAAGCAGGAATAGAAGGAACATACCTCAACATAATAAAAGCTATATATGACAAACCCACAGCAAACATTATCCTCAGTGGTGAAAAATTGAAAGCATTTCCCCTAAAGTCAGGAACAAGACAAGGGTGCCCACTTTCACCACTACTATTCAACATAGTTCTGGAAGTTTTGGCCACAGCAATCAGAGCAGAAAAAGAAATAAAAGGAATCCAAATTGGAAAAGAAGAAGTAAAACTCTCACTGTTTGCAGATGACATGATCCTCTACATAGAAAACCCTAAAGACTCCACCAGAAAATTACTAGAGCTAATCAATGAATATAGTAAAGTTGCAGGATATAAAATCAACACACAGAAATCCCTTGCATTCCTATACACTAATAATGAGAAAGTAGAAAAAGAAATTAAGGAAACAATTCCATTCACCATTGCAACAAAAAGAATAAAATACTTAGGAATATATCTACCTAAAGAAACTAAAGACCTATATATAGAAAACTATAAAACACTGATGAAAGAAATCAAAGAGGACACTAACAGATGGAGAAATATACCATGTTAATGGATCGGAAGAATCAATATAGTGAAAATGAGTATACTACCCAAAGCAATTTACAAATTCAATGCAATTCCCATCAAGCTACCAGCAATATTTTTCACAGAACTAGAACAAATAATTTCAAGATTTGTATGGAAATACAAAAAACCTCGAATAGCCAAAGCAATCTTGAGAAAGAATAATGGAACTGGAGGAATGGAAGACTTTTTTTTTTCCCCATTACCTTCTTTTGATAAAGCTGAAGAAGACATTGGAGATTATGTCATTCTTAGGTTTGAATATCTTTTCCAATTAGCTTTCTGCCCATAAAGATTAATGTATCACATAAAGTTTGCTTTCATCACCCAAAAGAATGCTGATGAATGCATCATGTAGTCAAGGAGGCAATGGTGCCTACTACCTCCGACCATGATTTCAGGTTACCCTGGGGGCAGAAGTCACAAAGCTAGATCAAGTCATAGGTAGAGCAGTTATTACCAGACACATTTAAAGTCCCAGGCCACAGTCAGTGGCCTATTAAAGAGCAGTAGACCCTGAAAGAATAATCCCACAAGGGATATTCTTTATAGTATCCATTTTAGAAGATTTTATGGATTGCAAAAGAAACTGATTTTTCACAGATCAGAAGCTTGTGAGTCAGGTTTTCTGCCATTTTCAATCAAAAAAATACTAAATGAGATAAAATTCCCCCCTTTCTACATATTTATATTAATGGTGTGGAAATTACATGATTCATCAATTTGTAAGGAGTCATTCTTTAAGAATGCATTTATTATTTTGTTGGAAATATGTTTTACTTGTATATTGGTGAATCTATTTTAATATTCATTATTTTTATAGGGAAAAAAGTACACTGTTGTAGGTAAAGGTTTATTGGCAAATATTTCTACTTCCTTCCATTGGGCATATGCTGGGTGTGGTAGATTACAATAATGGTTGCCATTTTTTACCTCTTCATGTATCTACAACCTTTGCCATGTGATGTCATTTTCTCCTACTAAATAAGAAGAACATATTTTCCAGTTTCTGAATTTATGTTTGGGCTTATGACTTGTTGTGGACATTTGAATAAAATAGAAATGTCATTGTGCCAGTTCCAAGTCTAGGTGTTAGGGGGATTTTCATACATCTGCTTATCTCCTTGTACTTCTCCTATTATTAAAAGCAGAACTTGCCTGAACAGGCCTGTGACCCAGGACAAGGAATATGAATGTCTGAGTGAGAGCTGAGGTCTGAGATACCAATGAACCAGACATAAACAGCAAAGCTCCCTGGTCAGGCCAGCCTAAATCAGCCATCACCCAGCTGATCCACAGACTCATAAGCTCATTGTTTGCATATTTATAAGGCTTTAGTTATGTGATAGTAGAGTGATGTTCTCTTCTACTTAAATCTAGCTGTAGCCACGTGTCTGCTTTCCCTTTGAAAATTTAGGAACTGATATGCAATTTGCAAATCTCTGTGTGTCATAACAAAAGAAGTACTCTGAAGAAATAAGGATCCAATAATTCAGATCTTTGAGTGTAGACAAGTTATACCAAAACTGTAAGAGAATCAAGACAGACAACAGACATAAATGAGAAATAATACTGTTGTTCTTAGCCCCTTGTAACTGGTAAGTTGTTTTTTCCTTTGCAAAATATTTAAAAAACAGAATCGACAATAGTAAAATAAATTGTTAAAAAATACTTGTTCTAACACCACATTGTAAATCAACTACACTCCAATAATTTTTGTTTTGTTTTATTTTTTATTTTAATTGGAGGCTAATTACTTTACAATATTGTGATGGTTTTTGCCATACATTCACATGAATCAGCCATGGCTGTACATGTGTTCCCCATCCTTACCTTCCCTCCCACCTCCCTCCCCATCCCATGCCTCAGGGTCATCCCAGTGCACCAGCCCTGAGCACCCTGTCTCATGCATCAAACCTGGACTGGAGATCTATTTTACATATGATAATATACATGTTTCAATGCTATTTTCTCAAATCATCCCACCCTCACTTTCTCCCACAGAGTCCAAAAGTTTGTTCTTTACATCTTTGCTGTCTCACATATAGGGTCATCATCACCATCTTTTTAAATTCCACATATATGTGTTAATATCCTGTATTGGTAGTTTTCTTTCTGTCTATACTTTGCTCTGTATAATAGGCTCTAATTTCATCTACCTCATTAGAACTGATTCAAATGCATTCTTTTTAATAGCTGAGTAAAATTCCATCATGTAAATGTACCACAGCTTTCTTATCCATTCGTCTGCCAATGAACATCTAGGTTGCTTCCATGCCCCAGCTATTGTAAAAGGTGCTGCAGTGAACATTGGGGTACACATGTCTCTTTCAATTCTGGTTTCCTTCGTGTGAATGCCCAGCAGTGGGGTTGCTGAGTCATATGGCAGTTCTATTTCCAGGTTTTTAAGGAATCTTCACATTGTTCTCCACAGTGGCTGTACTAGTTTGCCTTTCCACCAACAGTATAAGAGGGTTCCCTTTGCTCTGCACCTTCTCCAGCATTTATTGTTTGTAGACTTTGATAGCAGCTATTCAGACCAGTGTGAGATAGTATCTCATTGTGCCTTTGATTTGCCTTTCTCTGATAATGAGTGATTTTGAGCATCTTTTCTTGTGTTTGTTAGCCATCTGTATGTCTTCTGTGGAGAAATGTCTGTTTAATTCTTTGGCCCATTTTTTGATTGGGTCACATTTTTCTGCAATTGAGCTGCAGGAGTTGCTTGTATAGTTTTGAGTTTAATTCTTTGTCATTTGCTTTATTTGCTATTATTTCCTCCCATTCTGAAGGCTGTCTTTTCCCCTTGCTTATAGTTTCCTTCGTTGTGCAAAAGCTTTTAAGTTTAATTAGGTCCCATTTGTTTATTTTTGCTTTTATTTCCATTACTCTGGGAGGCGGGTCATAGAGGATCCTGCTATGATTTACATTAGATAGTGTTTTGCCTATGTTTTCCTCTAGGAGTTTTATAGTTTATGGTCTTACATTTAGATCTTTAATCCATTTTGAGTTTATTTTTGTGTATGGTGATAGAAAGTGTTCTAGTTTCATTCTTTTACAAGTGGTTGACCAGTTTTCCCAGCACCACTTGTTAAAGAGATTGTCTTCTCTCAATTGTATATTCTTGCCTCTTTTGTCGAATATAAGGTGTCCATAGGGGCATGGAGTTATCTCTGGGCTTTCTATTTTGTTCCATTAATCTATGTTTCTGTCTTTGTGCCAGTACCATACTGTCTTGATGACTGTTGCTTTGTAGTAGAGCCTGAAGTCAGGCAGGTTGATTCCTCCAGTTCCATTCTTCTTTCTCAAGATTGCTTTGGCTATTTCAGGTTTTTTGTATTTTCATACATATTGTGAATTTATTTGTTTTAATTCTCTGAGAAATACCATTGGTAGCTTGATAAGGATTGCATTGAATCTGTAGATTGTTTTGGGTAGTATATTCATTTTCACTATGTTGATTCTTCCAATCCATGAACATGGTATATTTCTCCATCTATTTGTGTCATCTTTGATTTCTTTCCAGTGTTTTATAGTTTTCTATATATAGATCTTTTGCTTCTTTAGGTAGATTCATTCCTAAGTATTTTATTCTTTTTCGTTGTAATGGTGAATGGAATTGTTTCCTTAATTTCTCTTTCTGTTTTCTCATTGTTAGTGTATAGGAATGCAAGGGATTTCTGTTTGTTAATTTTATATACTGGAACTTTACTATATTCATTGATTAGCTCTAATAAAGTCTTTAGGGTTTTCTATGTAGAGGATGATGTCATCTACAAACAGTGAGAATTTTATTTCTACTTTTCCAAACTGGATTCCTTTTATTTCTCATTTTCTCTGATTGCTGTGGCTAAAACTTTCAAAACTTTGTTGAATAGTAGTGGTGAGAGTGGTTATCCTTGTCTTGTTCCTGACTTAGGTGAAATGCTTTCAAATTTTTACCATTGAGGATAATGTTTGCTCTGAGTTTATCATATATGGGTTTTATTATATTGAGGAATGTTCCTTCTATGCCTGCTTTCTGGAGGGTTTTTATCATAAATTGTTGTTGAATTTTGTCAAAGGCTTTCTTTGCGTCTATTGAGATAATCACATGGTTTTTATCTTTCAATTTGTTAATGTGGTGTATCACATTGATTGATTTGCAAATATTGAAGAATCGTTGCATCCCTGGGATATGATGTATAATCTTTTTATATGTTGCTGGATTCTGTTTGCTAGAATTTTGTTAAGGATTTTTGCATCTATGTTCGTCAGTGATATAGGCCTGTAGTTTTCGTTTTTTTGTGGCATCTTTGTCTGGTTTTGGTATTAGGGTGATGGTGGCCTCATAGAATGATTTTGGAAGTTTACCTTCCTCTGCAATTTTCTGGAAGACTTTGAGTAGGATAGGTGCTAGCTCTTCCCTAAATTTTTGGTAGAATTCAGTTGTGAAGCCATCTGGTCCTGGGCTTTTGTTTGCTGGAAGATTTCTGATTACAGTTTCAATTTCTGTCCTTGTGATGAGTCTATTAAGATTTTCTATTTCTTCCTGGTTCAGTTTTGGAAAGTTGTACTTTTCTAAGAATTTGTCCATTTCTTTCAAGTTGTCCATTTTATTGGCATATAATTGCTAATAATAGTCTCTTATGATCGTTTGTACTTATGCGTTGTCTGTTGTGATTTCTCCATTTTCATTTCTAATTTTGTTGATTTGATTCTTCTCCCTGTTTTTCTTGATGAGTCTGGCTAATGGTTTGTCTATTTTATTTGTCTTCTCAAAGAACCAGCTTTTAGCTTTGTTGATTTTGGCTATGGTCTCCTTTGTTTCTTTTTCATTTATTTCTGCCCTAATTTTTAAGATTTCTTTCCTTCTACTAACCCTGGGATTCTTCATTTCTTCTTTTTCTAGTTACTTTAGGTGTAGAGTTAGGTGATTTATTTTATTTATCTCCTGTTTCTTGAGGTAGGCTTATATTGCTATGAACCTTCCTGTTTGCACTGCTTTTACTGAATCTCATAGTTTTGTTTTAATTTTCATTTGTTTCTATGCATATTTTGATTTCTTTTTTGATTTCTCCTGTGATTTGTTGGTTATTCAGAAGTGTGTTGTTTAGCCTCCATATGTTTGTATTTTTAATATTTTTTTTCCTGTAGTTGACATCTAATCTTACCTCATTGTGATCAGAAGAGATGCTTGAGATGATTTCAATTTTTTTTTAAATTTCCCAAGGCTAGATTTATGGCTCAGGATGTGATCTATTTGGAGAAAGTTCCGTGTGCACTTGAGAAAAAGGTGAAATTCATTGTTTTGGGGTGAAATGTCCTATAGATATCAATTAAGTCTAACTGGTCTATTGTTTCATTTAAAGTTTGTGTTTCCTTGCTAATTTTCTGTTTAGTTGATCTATCCATAAGGTATTAAAGTCTCCTATTATTATTGTGTTTCTGTTAATTCCCCTTTCACACTTGTTTGCATTTGCCTTACATATTGCCATGCTCCTATGTTGGGTGCATATATATTTATAACTGTTATATTTTCCTCTTGGATTGATCCTTTTATTATTATGTAGATTCCTTCTTTGTCTCTTTTCACAGCCTTTATTTCAAAGTCTATTTTATCTGATAAGAGTATTACTACTCCTGCTTTTTTTGGTCTCCATTTGCATGAAATATCTTTTTCTAGTCCTTCACTTTCAGTCTGTATGTGTCCCTTGTTTTGAGGTGGGTCTCTTGTAGACAACATATATAAGGGTCTTGTTTTTGTATCCATCCATCCAGTGTTTGTCTTTTGGTTGGGACATTCAACCCATTTACATTTAAGGTAATTATTGATAAGTATGATACGGTTGCCATTTACTTTATTGTTTTGGGTTTGATTTTATAAACCTTTTCTGTGTTTCCTGTCTAGAGAAGATCCTTTAGCAAGTGTTGAAGATCTGGTTTGGTGGTGTCGAATTTTCCCAGCTTTTGCTTGTCTGTAAAGCTTTTGATTTCTCCTTTATATTTGAATGAGATCCTTGCTGGGTACAGTAATCTGGGTTGTAGCTTTTTCTCTTTCATCACTTTAAGTATGTCCTGCAATTCCCTTCTGGTTTAAAGAGTTTCTATTGAAAGGTCTGCTGTTATCTTATGGGGATTCCCTTGTGAGTTATTTGTTGTTTTTCCCTTGCTGCTTTTAATATTTGTTCTTTGTGTTTGATCTTCATTAATTTGATTAATATGTGTCTTGGTGTGTTTCGCCTTGGGTTTAAACTGTTTAGGACTCTGTGGGTTTCTTGGACTTGGGTAGCTATTTACTTCCCCATTTTAGGGAAGTTTTCAACTATTATCTCTTCAAGTATTTTCTCATGGCCTTTCATCTTGTCTTCTTCTGTAATTCCCACAATTCGAATGTTGGGGCATTTGACATTGTCCCAGAGGTCTCTGAGGTTGTCCTTATTCCTTTTAATTCTTTTTTATTTTTTCCTCCCTGTTTCATTTATTTCCACCATTCTATCTTCCACCTCACTTATCCTATCTTCTACCTCAGTTAGTCTACTGTAGGTTCCCTCCAGAGCGCTTTTGATTTCAGTTATTGCATTATTTATTATTGACTGACTCTTTTTTATTTCTTCTAGGTCCTTGTTCTCGCATCTTCTCAATCCTTGTCTCCAGACTATTTATCTGTAACTCCATTTTGGTTTCAAGATTTTGGATCATTTTTCCTACCATTATTCTGTATTCTTTTTCAGTTAGACTCCCTATCTCCTCTTTTGTTTGGTTTGGTGGCCTTTTATCATGTTCCTTTACCTGCTGAATATTTCTCTGCCTTTTCATCTTGTTTAGGTTGCTGTGTTTTGGGTAGCTTTTCTGTAGGTTGGAAGTTTGTGATTCCTCTTTATTGTGGAGGTTCCTCCCTGGGGTGGCGTTGGATGAGTGGCTTGTAAAGATTTCCTGATTAGGAAAGCTTGTGTCGGTGTTCTGGTGAGTACAGCTGGATCACTTCTCTCTGGTGTGCAATGAAGCGTCCAGTAGTGAGTTTTGAGGTGTTTAAGGGTTTGGTGTGACTTTTGGCCACCTGTATTTTTGTGCTCAGGGTTATGTTCCTGCTTTGTTGGAAGATTAGCTTGGTATGTCTTTGCTCTGAAACTTGTTGGCTGTTGGGTGGAGCTTGGTTTTGGTGTTGGTATGGAGGTTTTTGGATGAGCTCTTGTCAATTAATATTCCCTGGAGTCAAGAGTTTTCTGGTGTTCTCGTTTTTTATTTAAGCCTCCTGCCTCTGGTTTTCAATCTTATTCCTACAGTAGCCTCAAGACTTCTCCATCCATACAGCATTGATGATAAAACATCTAGGTTAGTGGTGAAAAGATTCTCTAAAATGGGGGACATCCAGAGAGGTTACAGAGTTACATGGAGAAGAGAAGAAGGAGGTGGGAGACAGAGGTGACCAGGAGGAGAAGAGGGGGAATCAAAAGGGGAAAAAGCAATCTAGCCAGTAATCAATTCCCTATTTGCTCTCCACAGTCTGAAACATTCAGAGAGTTTCATGGAGTTCCATAGAGAAGAGAAGAGGGAGGAAGGAGATACAGGTGACCAGGAGAAGAGGAGGGGGATTCAAAAGGAGAGAGACCAATCTAGCCTGTGTTCAGTTCCCTAAGTGTTCTCCACAGCCCAGAACACACAAAGAGAGTCACAGAGTTAAGTAGAGATGAGAATGGGGAGGAAGGAGATACAGGTGACCTGGGGGAGTAAAAGGAGAGTCAAAAGGGAAGAGAGCAATCAAGTCAGTAATCACACTTCTAAGTAAAAATGGGTATGAAGATTGCATTCTGGTACAGAATTGATAACAAATACCAAAAAGCAAAGATTAAAAATCTAGAGTAGAGGTTAGACTTTCAAAAATACAATATTAAAAAACAAAACAAAAGTTATTACAAAATATGAAATTTGCTTTAAAAATAGGGTCTTTTTTTTTAATAATATAATGCTGCTGCTGTTGCTGCTGCTGCTGCTGCTAAGACGCGTCTGTCATGTCCAACTCTGTGCGACCCATAGATGGCAGCCCACCAGGCTCCCCTGTCCCTGGGATTATCCAGGCAAGAACACTGGAGTGGGTTGCCATTTCCTTCTCCAATGCATGAAGGTGAAGAGTGAAAGTGAAGTCGCTCAGTTGTGTCCGACTCTTAGCAACCCCATGGACTACAGCCTAACAGCCTCCACTGTCCATGGGATTGTACAGGAAAGAGTACTGGAGTGGGGTGCCATTGCCTTTTCCATTACAAGGTAATAGTGGGTTTTACAAATGAAAATTAAAGGAGTAATAAAGAACTTAAAAATTTTTTTAATGTAGAAAAATTAAAAAATTATAATAGTAAAATATATCTAGGAGTTTCTCTGGAGCTGTTGAGGGCAATGTGGGGTCATTTCAGTTTTATATAGTTCCTTGTTCCAGCTTATACTTATTCTCAAGGTCTACAGGTCCCTTCCAATGTAGCCAGTGCTAACTACAGGGTTTTAATCTCTTGCATCTGTCACTTCCAAAGCGGTTCCCTCTTCTTTGTTTATTGGGCTTCCTCTGTTTGCAAGTCTCTTCAGTATCTAACTTCTGCCTTGACACAAGGAAGTGAAGATGGTCATTTATTTAGGCTCACTTGTTCAATTGTACTGTGGGGAGGGAGGAGCATTGCAAACCAATATCACTGGTGTGTTTGGGGAGTCCTCACAGTGTCTGGTCCATACTGGGTTTGTCCCCTGTCATGGAATGTGTTCTTTCCCAGTCTATACTTCTCAGGCTCCAGTTTGCTTTGCAGGGGAACTGTCTAAGGCGGGGCCTGGGTTGTGTGCACTTCCCAGGTGTATGCTACTCAGGTTCAGGTTCTTGGGTACTCCATAAAGGCACAGACTCGATTGAGCCTGTGTTTTGTGCCCTTTCCAGGTCCGAGCAACTCAAGCGACCAGGTGCTTGGTGAGCACACTCTCCCCAGCTGCAGTGAATCTTATCACCTCCCTGGTCCCAGTCACTCAGTTTCCTGGGTGCATGGTGGGAGTACCATCTCAGGTGTGCTGTATGTCTCCTCTGGGGAGCTGATCTCTGGCTGTGACCCTCCTGGTGGATGTCAACTGTCCAGGATCCTAGGAAGACTTGGTTAGCAACTGGGAGCCTGCTCGCAGTTTGATACAGAATGCCATCTCTGGGGCCAAGTTTACCCCTGGCCTTCAGGCTCTGGCTGTTGCCCGCCTGCCTCTGGAGGGTGGGTAATGGGCTGATCTGCTGCAGGCTAGCTCTCCTCTGGTATTTGCCCAGTCCTTTGTTGTGTGAGCGGGCTGGCAGTGCCTTAGGTTAGAGCTTTTTGCAGGACATTTCTTTCCCGCTCTTTCTTTCTCTCTCTCTCCCTCTCTCTCTCTCTGGCTATCCCACAGTTTGGGTTGCTGTCTCATGTTAGCTCCCTCAGATTGTCCTCAGGGCATTCAGGCCTGTTCCTTACCCAAAGCAATTCAGCCCATGCCTCCCTGTTCAGCCCCTGCTTGCTGGTGGCAGACGCGAGCATCTGAGCTACTTCTTTGCTGGGAGTTGCAGTTAGGTGTGTAGTCTGTGGATTTTATTTATTTATTTTTTCCTCTCGGTTGTGTTGCTCTCTGAGATTCCAAAACTCCCACAGACCCATTGGTGAGAGGGTTTCCTGGTGTTTGGGAACTTCTCCTGTTTTATGATTCTGTCCCCAGGATGGCTCTCCATCCTTAACTCTTTTGTCTCTCTTTTTATCTTTTATCTTTTGTTCTACCTCCTTTCAAAGACAATGGGCCACCTTTCTGGGTTCCTGGTGTCTTCCTCCAGCATTCAGAAGTTGTTTTGTAGTATTTGCTCAGCATTCAGATGATATTTCAATGAATTTGTGTGAGACAAGTTGGTCTCCCTGTCTTATTCTTCCACCATCTTCTATTCTACCTTCCAATAATTAAAAAAGAAAAAAAAATCAGTCAATTGAAAAAACCATAAAATAAAAACAAGTGTTCTGTTTTCTCAGGCTCTGATAAAGTATTGAAAATCTGATCTCATAGTTGTATATTTTGACCAAATAACAATAGTTTCTAAACATGCAATTAAAACATTCTAATGACATAAAGTGCTTTATTTTGTTTATAAAATTCTCTCAGATGTTGAATTTTGATACCTATTCTCTTACAAAATCCAGACATTTTCATATAAGTTTTATTCTATTATGTCCTAAGTCTTATAACTAGAGGATAAAAATAAACCATACTGCAATAAACATATGGATGTTTAAAGACAGTTATCCAGAAATAAGAACACACACCTACATAAATCAGGTGTGAAAATATGCTGTTATTTGATATTTAATATGTATCATTTCCTGATATTTCAGTTGGTAAGAATCTGCCTGCAATGCAGGACACCCCAGTTTGTTTCCTGGGTAGGGAAGATCTGCTGGGGGAGGGGTAGCCTACCCACTCCAGTAATCTTGGGCTTCCTTTATGGCTCATCAACCTGCAGTGTGGGAGACCTGGGTTCAATCCCTGCGTTGGGAAGATCCCCTGGAGAAGGGAAAGGCTACCCACTTCAGTATTCTTGCCTGGAGAATTCCATGGACTACAGTCCTTGGGGTTGCAAAGAGTTGGACACGAGTGAGCAACTTTCAATTTCATTCTCTTACAGCAAGCATTTTGAATCCATTATCTCATTTATCCTTTCAGAAATTCCTGGAGTTAACTATAACCATCACCATTTTTCAGGGAGGGGACCTATATGCTGGAGCCTGTACTTTACCAGGCTGCACTATCCCTCTTCTGGACACACGCCTCTCCAAAGGGTAAAGGGTCTGAGGATTCAGTGGTTATGTGACTACCTGTAGCTCATGTTTCCCATCCTAGACTATGCTCTGAGGAAACCCAGGCTCTGAAACGCTCTCTCTGAAATTACCCATGTTCACTTTTAAAGTATGTGTAAGCTTTTTTCTGGTGTCCATTCTCCCAGTACTTACTATCTTGCCAGATTTGGGGTGCACATGATGATGAAGGGGCAGCTTCTTGAGGCAACCGTGGATGGAGGTTGGAGGTTCTGGCTGAGGTATTCCTCACATCTTGAAAGAAGCTACAAGGTCTGAGACAGCACTAGGTGTCCAAAAGAAGTGAGGTAGGCTGAGGACCAGCTTCCCTAACCTACTACATAGAACTAATGAGAGACCTCAGAATTTTAAACAGAAAACTGACCTTGCAAGTTATGATGGTGTACTGTGTTTATGATGGAAGAAGAATAAAACATGTTATTTAGCAGTTTTTGAATTTTATTTATCACTTTTAAACTAGATATATGGCAATTAGATGCCCATTTTTACTCCTGCCCTGCTGTACAAATGAATTGATTGGGGCTTAGGTTAAGTCACTTTTTCAATTTCATGTAACTGCTAAATAGAAATTATAGTGAAAACTCAGAGTATTTTAAAGCTCTACATGTTACTCATTTTAATTTCTCACTTCCCAGAAATGAAATGATAAAACCAAGCAGCAATAAATATTCAGGGTATGAGAAGAGTAAAATGTTATATAATTTTGCTAACAAAAAGATATGTTATATATCTTTACTGAGGACCACCAATATCTTAGCCCAAACATTTTGGTCACATCATTTTTATTGCAACAAATCTAATATCTCTTAAATTTTTAGTAAAGCTGTATAAATCCTTTGATCTTAATACCTTTAACTTAAAAAAGGAACATTGTATCTCCAATACTATATACAATGCGAAAAACAAGAATAATTATTCAAAAATAACATCTCATCTCTCTTGCAAAGATATAAGCTCCTTGAAGATATTTGTATTTGACTTAATACATCTTCATATGAATGATTTAAAGATTGAATGAAAAAGATTTCTTAGTACTTAACTTCTATAATTGGCTCTGAAATCATTAAAATCCTGTAAGTAAAACAATAGGCTTGGGCAAGGATTACAATGATTTCATTTTTTATCAATAATTGATTATAAATTCATAAGTTTGAAATAATTGTATCACCATTTGGTAATGTGAGAACAGGTGAACAAAAATCCTAAATAGAACAACTGTTTCTAATAAGGTAAATATCTTATTTTGTTCACATATTAAGATTAAATTCCATATCATTTTTCCATATCTACCAGTTAATATTTTTCAATTTTAAACATATATTATGTGTGGTCTTTTTACATACATTTAAATGAACTAAAGTTTCATCCAAGTTTCTTATCAAAATCTTTTAAAAGCAGAATGAGTTTCAACATATAGTAAAAATATTCTATCATTTAAAATTTTAAGAGATCAATTTGCTTTATCAAAGCATATAGGATCTCAGGAAAGTTCTGCATTTTAAACTATATTTAATGATTTGCTAAACACCAGGCTGGATGAAGCACAAGCTTAAATCAAGATTGTCAGGAGAATTATCAACAACCTCAGATATGCAGATGATACCACTCTTATGGCAGAAAGTGAAGAGGAACTAAAGAGCCTCTTGAGGAGAGTGAAAAAGTTGGCTTAAAGCTTAACATTCAGAAAACTAAGATCAGGGCATCCAGTCCCATCACTTCATGGCAAATAGATGGGGAAACAGTGGAAACAGTGGCTGACTATTTGTGTGGGCTCCAAAATCACTGCAGATGGTGACTGTAGCCGTGAAATTACTCCTTGGAAGGAAGGTTATGACCAACCTAGACAGCATATTAAAAAAGCAGAGACATTACTTTGTCAACAAAGGTCCATCTAGTCAAGGCTATGGTTTCTCCAGTGATCATGTATGGATGATGATCATACTTTCATATGGATGAAAGAAAGCTGAGCAATGAAGAATTGATGCTTTTGAATGGTGGTTTTAGAGAAGACTCTTGAGAGTCTCTTGGACTGCAAGGAGATGAAACCAGTCCTAAAGGAAATCAGTCCTGAATATTCATTGGAAAGATTTATGCTGAAGCTCCAATACTTTAGCCACCTGATGCGAAGAGCTGACTCATTTGAAAAGACCCTGATGCTGGGAAAGAGTGTAGGTGGGAGGAGAAGGGGACAACAGAGGATGAGATGGTTGGATGGCACCACCAACTCAATGGACATGAGTTTGGGTAAACTCCAAGGGTTGGTGATGGACAGGGAGGCCTGGTGTGCTGTGGTCCATGAGGTCTCAAAGAGTTAGACACGAGTGAGCAACTAAACTGAACTGAATTTATTTTTATAAAGCTTTTTGTAAATATTATTTACATATGTTATTTGAAAATTTTTTAACTAAATAAGTTGTATTTGCAAAATATTAATCTAAAATATTTCAAAGCTAATTCTAATTTCACAAAACCATTTCAGAATATTTCCATAATAGCTTTCAATCAAGTCAAGTAGTTTTCATCTCATATGTGTAATAGTTGTGTTGTTGTTTTTGGATCTTGGAACATTTAAACAAAATTTTCAAAGTTGATTTAAATTAATACAGTGTCAAATTTATGAGATTTTTATGACTGAATCTCTGTTGGCTAACTGGTTTACCAAGTCAGTTTGAAATGACTCTCAAATTAATACTGCCTCTGAAGCTTTTATATACACTTCTTCCATATTGTCTTTGAAATGTATTTCTGATATAGTCAACTTATTCTCTTTTGATGATATGTTTTAAATATAATTTTCCCTAAATAAAGCTTTTCTTGTAAATAAAATACAAACAATGGTTACTTGTAGCTTTTCTGCCCACTGACATACATTTATATCTTTCAAACTGTAGCTGCAGATGTCAAAACAATGATATGCAGTGTGAAAAGGGAAAAAAGATTTCTCCACGATTCCTTTAAAAATAGACAGGAGTCATGGGAAATAAAAGCGATAGGGATTGCCCACAAACTGGATGTGTGTATAATAAAACTGAAAAGAGTTAAGGTATTTTTTAAGGCAGACTTGAGTCAGTTAATTATAATATCTCAGTGGTTTTGAAGCAAATCACACAGGTCAGTATTTCCAACCAGGAGTACACATGGGAAACTTCTACAGAACTGTTAAAAAATGTATGTGCTTAGGTCCCACCACAAACCTACTGAATAAGCATCTCCTGGAATCCATAAGGAAAAGAAACACATACTATAGTTAAAGACTCTTCAAATTATAACTTTAGGAGTGTTGCATTTTATGTAGTCAGTGACTGTGTCTATTGACTGGGATATAAAACATTCATATACATAATGAAGTTAAGTGTTATACAAATAACAATGTCTTAAAAATCTCACTGTGTATTATAATGGAAGCTGAGAAACCAA
This sequence comes from Oryx dammah, assembly GCF_014754425.2. Taxonomy (NCBI): domain Eukaryota; kingdom Metazoa; phylum Chordata; class Mammalia; order Artiodactyla; family Bovidae; genus Oryx; species Oryx dammah. The sequence goes on from NW_024070186.1 coordinate 126,474,386, forward strand.
TTCAGTGTTGATATCATATTTTTTATTTTTTCAGGAAGTAACATATCTTTTCTATACCTCAGCTTTCAAATGTATTTGACCTTGAGACTTTGGACAGAGTGGTGTTGTGATTTCTGAAACCACCCAAGATACTGCATTGCACGGAAATTGTAGCTTAACAAAAGTTCAATTGCAGCATTTCTCATCTTTGAGTGTAAAGTCAGTTTGAGTAAAGCCAAATTGTAGCATATAAGTCAATGCATTGTCTAATCATCTTCAAAACCATGCCTAGACAGAAAACTAAGCAAACTTCATTGATAATTCCTTGTTTGATGATCACTCCCTGTAAGTCTCCCAGAAGTGCATCCTGACATTTTATTAATTTCTCAGATTCATAGAAATATTGATCATGAATTGAAGGCAATTTCAAGAAATTTTCTGACCAAAACTATTCATAAAATAGCTAATATTTATTGCTTAATGGATGCCAGGTACTCTTCCCAGCACTTTAAATGGATAAACTTATTTAATTTTTCTCACCTCCTTGTGAAATACCTTTATTATTACATCACTCTGTGGAGAAGGAGACCTATGTACAAAGAGTTTAAGTAAGGTGCCCACAGTTGTTCTGATGGTAAGAGGTAGATCTGGCATTTGGACCCAGGCTGTCTGGAAGTTTTTGCACATGATGGTTATGCAATGCTAAATATTACTATATGTACTTTCCACATGACTAGAAAAACCCAGGAAAATTAATCACTATATCCGAGATTGAGTGATGTGAATCTGGTGTTTCCTTTCACTACATGCTTGAAGCTGTAGCACACTACCTCTCTCATTAATCCTTTATCTCAAGCACTATATCATCCAAGATCTGGACATCCTCCCCACCACCTTGGTTGTGCTACAGCACTGAAGATTTGTTATTTTCATTCTTGTACACCTGGCATTGAAACATACCTGTTCTAGTTTCTAGCCCTCAGATCTTCCTTGCCTTAAAAAAAAAAAAAAACCTTTGGATATACCACTATTATTGAGAAAGAAAAGACAGAAGAACTATTTTTTTCATAAAGAAGCAAATGCACATTCTAAACACAAACTGCTGGACTTTGTTAGCATGGTGAATAAAACATGCTTAGCAACAAGGTAATTCCTTCAGAGAGTTAACTCTGGATTGTTACTGCTATTGATCTCTGGCTGGTGGTAGAGAAAAATGAGCATTTCCTAGTTTTAAGTAATTGTTACTACTATCTCTTGAGGCCTGGAATAACAGTGTTGTTTTCAAATGAATGGTTAAGAAACCAAAGGGAAAGTGTGAGGGTCTCTCAGAAATCTGGAAGCACAGATTGAATAATGATTTTATTTAAAGGTACTTTTCAATGTCTTTTTGTTGTTGTTGTTGTTGTTTTATGAAAAACTCATGCTATTCAGTCACTTACTTATTTTATTTTGTCATTACTCCCAACGTGAATTTTCTATTTTAAAGCATTCTTCTTGGTTTTAAATATATTAATTTAATACAAGATATCTAGAAAATACATTTTTATTACTGATAATGTGGACTTTTCATTCTTTTCTTTGTTTCAAATGAGGTTTATAATATATTATTAATAACAATTTATGATATGTATTAGCAATTTTAATGTATTATACACATTTTATAAATATTTTTGCTTTTCTGCTCATCTTCTATTTTCAATTTAGATGTTTTTATATATAGTTTAATATTTTATAGCCCCAAACATATTGTATTTTTGTTGATTTCACACACAGAATCTCCCTTTCTCTTTTGGGACTGGATGAATATTTACCTACATCATCTTTAATAATTTTTATTTAATTTCTTAACACTTATCTCATAAATCTATCTTGAATGTATCCTGTTGGATTGTGGCCATTTGCTTTACCTGAGGATTTTTTCCTCCATTGTACTCCATAGAGACAAAGAAAAGAAAACAACTTATACCTTTTATTTCATCTTTTATTCACAGATACCTTTACTTACAGAAGTACTGTAGCTAAATCTGAAGTTAATATGAAAAATTGTTTCTAATGTATTTATTTGAGACCACAAAAAAATTTTTGTGATTGAAGAGCTACTTATTCTTTACATTTTGAGGTTAAGTTGAGGAGAAAGTTTGAAAATGTTCTACTTTAAATTAATTGATATGCATGTGATTATTTAATGCAACAATATATAAAGGGAATATTTCAGTTGGAACTTTATATATTCCTAAAGTTTTTTTTTTTTTTTCTGGCAGAAAACACAGAATTATTTTATTACAGCATATTAATTTGGTAAATTTGTTTTTGTTGTTCAGTCTCTCAGTTGTTTTTGACTCTGTGTTGACATGGTGATGCCATTCAACCATCTCATTCTCTGTCATCCTCTTTTCCTGCCTTTAATTCTTCCTAGCATCAGAGTTTTTTCTAATGAGTCAACTCTTTGCATCAGGTGGCCAAGTGTTGGAGCTTGAGCTTCAGCATCAGTCCTTCCAATGAATATTCAGTGTTGATTTCCATTAGGATTGACTGATTTGATCTACTTGCTATCCAAGGGACTCTCAGTAATTTTCTTCAGCATCACAGTTTGAAGGCAGAAATTTTTTGGTGCTCAGCCTTGTTTATGGTCCAACTCTCACATCTGTACATGACTACTGGAAAAATCATAGCTTTGACTATATGGACTTCTGTAAGCAAAGTGATGCTTCTGCCTTTTAATTTGCTGTCTAGGTTTGTCATAGCTCTTTTTCCAAGAAGCAAAAGTCTTTTAATTTTATACTTGCTGTCACTGTCCACAGTGATTTTTGGAGCCCAAGAAAATAAAGTCTGTCACTGTTTCCATTGTTTCCCCATCTATTTGCCAAGACATGACAAGACCAGATGCCATGATCTTAGCTTTCTGAATGCTGCATTTTAAGCCAGCTTTTCAATTCTCCTCTTTGACCTTCATCAAGAAGCTTTTTAAGTCCTCTTCACTTTCTGCCACCATGCAGGTGGTGTCTTCTGCATATCTGAGATTATTGATATTTGTCCTGGCAATCTTGATTCCAGCTTGTGCTTCATTCAGTCTGGCATTTCATTTGATATACACTGCATATAAGTTAAGTTAAATAAGCAAGGTGACAATATACAGCCTTGACACACCCCTTTCCCAATTTGGAACCAGTCCATTGTTCCATGTCCAGTTCTAACTGTTGCTTTTTGACCTGCATATAGGTTTCTCAGGAGACAGGTAATGTAGTCTAGTATTCCCATCTCCTTAAGAATTTTCCACAGTTTGTTTTGACCCACACAGTCAAAGGCTTTAGTGTAGCCAATGAAGAATTAGTAGATGTTTGTTTGTTTGTTTTTCGGAATTCCCTTGCCTTTTCTATGATTCAATTGATGTTGGCAATTTGATCTTGGTTCCTCTGCTTTTTCTAAATTAATCTTGTACATCTGGAAGTTCTCAGTTCACATACTATTGAAGCCTAGTTTGAAGCATTTTGAGCATTACCTTGCTGGCATGTGAAATGAGTGCAATTGTGCAGTATTTTGAACATTCTTTGCCATTGCCCTTCTTTGAGATTGGAATGAAAACTGACCTTTTCCAGTCCTGTGTTGCCACCATCAAATTATCCAAGTGAATCATTTTGTGATTAAATAATCTTGCATTATTATAAAGCTGCTCATCTATTATTTTAAAATAAGGTTAAAATAAAGCTTAAGAAAGTACTCCACCTTCCTACCTTCTATTTTCTAAGTACATACTCTGTAAATAATATCATTTGATTTTTTTGCTGAGAAAACTTTTATATTTTTAAGGAATTGTTGTTTCCCTTCTCCCAACCACAAACACTCCCTCATGCTAGAGTCCCTGGCACAGTATCTGGTGTCTGTTTTCCATTTTAAATAAAATAATGAGAAGGAGAGCCATAATCCAAGGCTTCTATCACCCAAATATGTTGTTTTAATAATCATATACACTTACTGTTCAAAAATATGATGTACCAATATTTTAGGGCTGTCACATTCTTATTGACTCTGTTGACTGAAAAGTATATTTCAGTAAAAATAAATTTTCTTCTGCCCAAACACACTTGGAAAGTTAAAATATTTAGATACAGTCTGAGTTAAACAGCTGCACTGAATTTTAAAAGCCAGTTTTTTTGTGTCCTTATGTGCAAAATTGTTCACAAAAATTCTGAAATATTTCCACAAAATTGGAGGGAAATTCAAACAATTATCCAGATTAATTCAGGAAAGCAAATTGCTTTTCAGGAAAAAAATGGTTACTTAGATTTGTTATCCAGCTTAACTAAATATATGTAAATTCTCCAGAAAACTTTTTATACTTTTCCTTGCTTTTAATATTTATATTAGTGTTTAATATTTAAAGGCAATTTTCTTGTAGCAAAATGTGACAATATGTTAAAGGAGAAAGTGTGTAAATTCACATTGGTAAAAAACAAAATTACGCTGATATTTCTTACCTCAACAATGAAAGAAGTTACATTAAGTTTACATATAATTTAACCAGTTAATTTACAGATGTAATTAATTTGTAGTTAATTTGGATGTAATTGCATGTGGAAAATTATTTTCATTTTATAGATAGCAACTGTTAATTTTATGTGGTATATGTGGTAAATAATGTGAAAAAATGTAAGTTTATTATTGCTTTATAATAATCTAACATTTTAAGTTCTATTTATGATATATTTAATCACTTCTTGCTTAAATTGCTGTATTGTTGAGTTACCACTCTGTTCCATTCAGGATTTTCCTTCTTACATACCTCCTAGGTTTCTATCTGATGGTGATTAAAGTCAAGACATACTGACATGTTGCTTTGGTATTGAAAATGAAGCCTATGACACTCTCAGTCATTCCAGTTCTCCAGAGCTTTCCAATTGCAGAATTTTCATCTAAGCCAGGCAGTTAACTTTCCTTACATATCTCTGCATTTTTCACAGCTCAATAGCTCTTGGGTTAATGTTCAAGTTTTGAATTTTTGGTCATCAGAACACTGCTTTTGGTCTTGTCTCTCAAAATCTGGCCTTTGTAAATTCAAAGCATTTTGGCTTTCAAGGCTATTGACTCTGCTACGATTTTCAAGAGACTATTTGATACTTAGTTCTTAACAATAGCAGTCTCCTCTTGAAATCAGCATTTATAGAATTCTATGGCTGCTCCAGAATCACTGAAGTAATAGTGGTAGTGTTGTGAAGAACTAGAGGGATAGCAAGTGCTTAATGTCTTAAAAAATTATCTCAAAAATATTTTTCACTGGATATATATTGTTATAAATGTGTCCAAATCCACTATGTGAACTATGACTCTGGGTGAGTCATAGTGAACTATGGACTCTGGGTTATGATATGTCAATGTAGATCCATCAGTTGCAATAAATGTGCCTCTCTGGTGGAAGATGTTGATAATGGGAGAAACTATGCAAGTGGGAGAGATTCAGGTGAGTTCTCTGTACTTTTGCAATAAATTTTGTTGTGAACCAAAAACTACTCTAAAAGTCTATTAAAATTATGCTTTAATATTATCACTAAAATTAAGTACACTTATCATAAAGCTCCAGAGAAGACAATGGCACCGCACTCCAGTACTCTTGCCAGGAAAATCCCATGGGCGGAGGAGCCTGGTAGGCTGCACTCCATGGGGTAGCAAGGAGTCGGACACGACTGAGCAACTTCATGTTCACTTTTCACTTTCATGCATTAGAGAAGGAAATGGAAACCCACTCCAGTATTCTTGCCTGGAGAATCCCAGGGAAGCAGGAGCCTGGTGGGCTGCCATTTATGGGGTTGCACAGAGTCGGACACAACTGAAGCGACTTAGCAGCAGTAGCAGCATCATAGCTCAGAATCTGTTATACAGTAGCAGTTCTTTAAATGTTTGCTGACAATCTAGAGGAATAAACAAATTGGTGGATAGATTCAAGAATAAAATGAGATCAGAAAAAAACATGCATAAATTCAAGAAAGAAGCAATGATTTTAGTAGCAAGATAATAAAGAATAAATTTTTTCTATAAAGAGAAACGGGGAGATCACAATTATTTTAAAAAAATGAGATGAAGTACAAGTAAGATGACTCAGACTACCAATTTCCTGGTATAAATGTTCAAGTCTATTTCCAAAAGTCAGACAATAGTAGATGCTGTAAATCTATGCACATGTATTCATTTCAAATTATTTGATATCAGTACATCTAACTCCTAGGTCGCATATGGTAAGAGATTTTCATTTTATTTTTAATGCAAATAAAGTAGAACATTCTGTGCCCACATACACATAAAGATTAAATGGATAGAGTAAGTGCTCTCAATATTTCTTTAAACATAATTTCATTTAAAAATAACCTATTTGGAGTAAACAGTTTCCCAAGTCCCTTCCAATTTTAACAGTTCATTGCTAACAATGTGAACTCTGGGTAAATAGCAGACAATTGTTAAAACTGATGCAAATCTTATCCCCTTGAATTTTAATTTTCTTAGAAGTTTTAATTTTTGAATACATTCAGTATTACATAATTAAGTACTATCACGGGATATAAAATATGTTAGAATGATTATGGAGAGAAATAGTGTTGACAATATAGATGCAACAGAGAACTAAGTTTTATATTATTGTTTCCTTTTGACACTCATTGGTGAATGTAAAGTGTCTTCTAATATAGAAAGCACAAAAATAAATTCAAAATAGATCAAAGACTTAAAACTAAGGTCGGATACTATAAAATTCTCAGAGGAAAACATAGACAGAACACTGATGTAATCACAGGAAGATCTTTTTCTATCCACCTCCCAGAGTTATTACATAAAAAACATAAATTAAAAATGGGGAATTAATTAAACAAATCTTTTGTACAGCAAAGGTAACCACCAGTCAGTGCAGCTCAGTCATGTCCGACTCTTTGCGACCCCATGAATCGCACACGCCAGGCCTCCCTGTCCATCAGCAACTCCCGGAGTTCACTCAGACTCATGTCCATCAAGTCCGTGATGCCATCCAGCCATCGATCCTCGGTCGTCCCCTTCTCCTCCTGCCCCCAATCCCTCCCAGCATCAGAGTCTTTTCCAATGAGTCAACTCTTCGCATGAAGTGGCCAAAGTACTGCAGCTTCAGCTTTAGAATCATTCCTTCCAAAGAACACCCAGGACTGATCTCCTTCAGAATGGACTGGTTGGATCTCCTTTCAGTCCAAAGGACTCTCAAGAGTCTTCTCCAACACCACAGTTCAAAAGCATCAATTCTTCGGCGTTCAGCCTTCTTCACAGTCCAACTCTCACATCCATACATGACCACAGGAAAAACCATAGCCTTGACTAGACGGACTTCATTGGGCAAAATAATGTCTCTGCTTTTGAATATAATATCTAGGTTGGTCATGACTTTTCTTCCAAGGAGTAAGCATCTTTTAATTTCATGGCTGCAGTCACCATCTGCAGTGATTTTGAAGCTCCAAAAAATGAAGTCTGACACTTTCCACTGTTTCCCCATCTATTTCCCATGAAGTGATGGGACCGGATGCCATGATCTTCGTTTTCTGAATGTAGAGCTTTAAGCCAACTTTTTCGCTCTCCTCTTTCACTTTCATTAAGAGGCTTTTTAGTTCCTCTTCACTTTCTGCCATAAGGGTGGTGTCATCGGCATATCTGAGGTTATTGGTATTTCTCCCACCAATCTTGATTCCAGGTTGTGTTTCTTCCTGTCCAGCGTTTCTCATGATGTACTCTGCATAGAAGTTAAATAAACAGGGTGACAATATACAGCCTTGACGTACTCCTTTTCCTATTTGGAACCAGTCTGTTGTTCCATGTCCAGTTCTGACTGTTGTTTCCTGACCTGCATACAGCTATCTCAAGAGGAAGACTTTCAAAATTTTTCACAGTTTATTGTGATCCACACAGTCAAAGGCTTTGGCATAGTCACTAAAGCAGAAGTAGATGTTTTTCTGGAACTCTCTTGCTTTTTCCATGATCCAGCAGATGTTGGACATTTGATCTCTGGTTCCTCTGCCTTTTCTAAAACCAGCTTGAACATCAAGGAGTTCACGGTTCACGTATTGCTGAAGCCTGGCTTGGAGAATTTTGAGCATTACTTTACTAGCATATGAGATGAGTGCAATTGTGCGGTAGTTTGAGCATTCTTTGGCATTGCCTTTCTTTGGAATTGGAATGAAAACAGACCTTTTCCAGTCCTGTGGTCACTGCTGAGTTTTCCAAATTTGCTGGTATATTGATTGCAGCACATTCACAGCATCATCTTTCAGGATTTGAAACAGCTCAACTGGAATTCCATCACCTCCACTAGCTTTGTTCATAGTGATGCTTTCTAAGGCCCATTTGACTTCACATTCCAAGATGTCTGGCTCTAGATTAGTAATCACATTATCATGATTATTTGGGTTGTGAAGATCTTTTTTGTACACTCCTTCTGTGTATTCTTGCCACCTCTTCTTAATATCTTCTGCTTCTGTTAGATCCAGACCATTTCTGTCCTTTATTGAGCCCATCTTTGCATGAAATGTTCTCTAATTTTCTTGAAGAGATCTCTAGTCTTTCCCATTCTGTTCTTTTCCTCTATTTCTTTGCATTGATTGCTGAAGAAGGCTTTCTTATCTCTTCTTGCTATTCTTGGGAACTCTGCATTCAGATGCTTGTATCTTTCCTTTTCTCCCTTGCTTTTTGCCTCTCTTCTTTTCACAGCTATTTGTAAGGCCTCCTCAGATAGCCATTTTGCTTTTTTTGCATTTCTTTTCCATAGGGATAGTCTTGATCCCTGTCTCCTGTACAATGTCATGAACCTCATTCCATAGTTCATCAGGCACTCTGTCTATCAGATCTAGTCCCTTAAATCTATTTCTCACTTCCACTGTATAATCATAAGGGATTTGATTTAGGTCATACCTGAATGGTCTAGCAGTTTTCCCTACTCTCTTCAATTTCAGTGTGAATTTGGCAATAAGGAGTTCATGATCCGAGCCACAGTCAGCTCCTGGTCTTGTTTTTGCTGACAGTATAGAGCTTCTCCATCTTTGACTGCAAAAAATATAATCAATCTGATTTTGGTGTTGAGCATTGGTGATGTCCATGTGTAGAGTCTTCTCTTGTGTTGTTGGAAGAGGGTGTTTGCTATGACCAGTGCATTTTCTTGGCAAAACTCTATTTGTCTTTGCCCTGCTTCATTCTGCATTCAAAGGCCAAATTTGCCTGTTACTCCAGGTGTTTCTTGACTTCCTACTTTTGCATTCCAGTCCCCTAGAATGAAAAAGACATATTTTTTGGGTGTTAGTTCTAAAAGGTCTTGTAGGTCTTCATAAAACCATTCAATTTCAGTTTTTTCAGTGTTACTGCTTGGGGCATAGACTTGGATAACTGTGATATTGAATGATTTGCCTTGGAGATGAACAGAAATCATTCTGTCGTTTTTGAGATTGCATCCAAGTACTGCATTTTGGTCTCTTTTGTTGACCATGATGGCTACTCCATTTTTTCTAAGGGATTCCTGCCCACAGTAGTAGATATAATGGTCATCTGAGTTAAATTCACCCATTCCAGTCCATTGTAGTTCGCTGATTCCTAGAATGTCGACGTTAACCCTTGCCATCTCTCGTTTGACCACTTCCAATTTGCCTTGATTCATAGACCTGACATTCCAGGTTCCTATGCAATATTGTTCTTTATAGCATCGGATCTTGCTTCTATCACCAGTCACAGCCACAACTGGGTATTGTTTTTGCTTTGGCTCCATCCCTTCATTCTTTCTGGAGTTATTTCTCCACTGACCTCCAGTAGCATATTGGGCACCTACTGACCTGGGGAGTTCCTCTTTTGGTATCCTATCATTTTGCCTTTTCATACTGTTCATGGGGTTCTCAAGGCAAGAATAGTAAAGTGTTTGCCATTCCCTTCTCCAGTGGACCACATTCTGTCAGACCTCTCCAAATGACCCGCCTGTCTTGGGTTGCCCTGCAGGCATGGCTGGGTTTCATTGAGTTAGAAAAGGCTGTGGTCCTAGTGTGGTTAGATTGACTAGTTTTCTGTGAGTATGGTTTCAGTGTGTCTGCCCTCTGATGCCCTCTTGCAACAGCTACCATCTTACTTGGGTTTCTCTTACCTTGGGCGTGGGGTATCTCTTCACAGCTGCTTCAGCAAAGCACAGCCATTGCTCCTTACCTTGTATGAGGAGTATCTCCTCACTGCCGCCATTCCTGACCTTCAACGTGGGATGGCTCCTCTAGGCCCTCCTGTGCCTAGAGGGTACACATACAGACTGAAAGTGAGGGGCTGGAAAAAGATATTCCATGCAAACAGAGACCAAAAGAAAGCAGGATTAGCAATACTCATATCAGATAAAATAGACTTTAAAACAAAGGCTGTGAAAAGAGACAAAGAAGGACACTACATAATGATCAAATAATTAATTCAAGAAGAAGATATAACAATTATAAATATATATGCACCCAACATAGGAGCACCACAATATGTAAGATAAATGCTAACACGTATGAAAGGGGAAATTAACAGTAACACAATAATAGTGGGAGAATTTAATATTCCAGTCACACCTATGGATAGATCCACTAAACAGAAAATTAACAAGGAAACACAAACTTTAAATGATACAATAGACCAGTTAGACCTAATTTATATCTATAGGACATTTCACCCCAAAACAATGAATTTCACCTTTTTCTCAAGTGCTCACAGAACCTTCTCCAGGATAGATCACATCCTGGGCCATAAATCTAACCTTGATAAATTCAAAAAAACTGAAATCACTCCAAGCATCTTTTCTGACCACAATGCAGTAAGATTAGATCTCAATTACAGGAGAAAATCTATTAAAAATTCCACCATATGGAGGCTGAACAACACGCTTCTGAATAACCAACAAATCAGAAGAAATCAAAAAAGAAATCAAAATATGCATAGAAATGAAAGAAAATGAAAACACAACAACCCAAAACCTGTGGGAAACTGTAAAAGCAGTGCTAAGGGGAAAGTTCATAGCAATACAGGCATACCTCAAGAAACAAGAAAAAAGTCAAATAAATAACCTAACTCTACACCTAAAGCAATTAGAAAAGGAAGAAATGAAGAATCCCAGGGTTAGTAGAAGGAAAGAAATCTTAAAAATTAGGGCAGAAATAAATGCAAAAGAAACAAAAGAAACCATAGCAAAAATCAATAAAGCCAAAAGCTGGTTCTTTGGAAGGATAAATAAAATTGACAAACCATTAGCCAGACTCATCAAGAAACAAAGGGAGAAAAATCAAATAGATAAAATTAGAACTGAAAATGGAGAGATCACAACAGAAAACGCAGAAATACAAAGGATCATAAGAGACTACTATCAGCAATTATATGCCAATAAAATGGACTACGTGGAAGAAATGGACAAATTCTTAGAAAAGCAAAACTTCCCGAAACTGAACCAGGAATAAATAGAAAATCTTAACAGACCCATCACAAGCATGGAAATTGAAACTGTAATCAGAAATCTTCCAGCAAACAAAAGCCCAGGTCCAGACGGCTTCACAGCTGAATTCTACCAAAAATTTTGAGAAGAGCTAACACCTATCCTACTCAAACTCTTCCAGAAAATTGCAGAGGAAGGTAAACTTCCAAACTCATTCTATGAGGCCAGCATCACCCTAATACCAAAACCTGACAAAGATGCCACAAAAAAAAAAAAAACTACAGGCCAATATCACTGATGAACATAGATGCAAAAATCCTTAACAAAATTCTAGCAATCAGAATCCAACAACACATTAAAAGGTCATACACCATGACCAAGTGGGCTTTATCCCAGGGATGCAAGGATTCTTCAATATCTACAAATCAATCAATGTAATACATCACATTAACAAATTGAAAAATAAAAGCCATACGATTATCTCAATAGATGCAGAGAAAGCCTTTGACAAAATTCAAAATCCATGTATAATAAAAACTCTCCAGAAAGCAGGAACAGAAGGAACATACCTCAACATAATAAAAGCTATATATGACAAACCCACAGCAAACATTATCCTCAATGGTGAAAAATTGAAAGCATTTCCCCTAGAGTCAGGAATAAGACAAGGGTGCCCACTTTCACCACTACTATTCAACATAGTTCTGGAAGTTTTGGCCACAGCGATCAGAGGAGAAAAAGAAATAAAAGGAATCCAAATTGGAAAAGAAGAAGTAAAAGTCTCACTGTTTGCAGATGACATGATCCTCTATATAGAAAACCCTAAAGACTCCACCAGAAAATTACTAGAGCTAATCAATGAATATAGTAAAGTTGCAGGATATAAAATCATCACACAGAAATCCTTTGCATTCCTATACAATAATAATGAAAAAATAGAAAGAGAAATTAAGGAAACAATTCCATTCACCATTGCAATGAAAAGAATAAAATACTTAGGAATATATCTACCTAAAGAAATTAAAGACCTATGTATAGAAAACTATAAAACATTGGTGAAAGAAATCAAAGAGGACACTAATAGATGGAGAAATATACCATGCTCATGGATCAGAAGAATCAACATAGTGAAAAGGAGTATACTACCCAAAGCAATCTATAGATTCAATGCTATCCCCATCAAGCTACCAATGGTATTTTTCACAGAACTAGAACAGATGATTTCACAATTAGTATGGAAATACAGAAAAACTTCAAATAGCCAAAGCAATCTTGAGAAAGAAGAATGGAACTGGAGGAATCAACCTTCCTGACTTCAGGCTCTACTACAAAGCCACAGTCATCAAGAGAGTATGGTACTGACACAAAGACAGAAATATAGATCAATGGAACAAAAGAGAAAGCCCAGAAATAAATCCACACACCTATGGACACCTTATCTTTGACAAAGGAGGCAAGAATATACAATGGAGTAAAGACAATCTCTTGAACAAGTGGTGCTGGGAAAACTGGTCAACCACTTGTAAAATAATGAAACTAGATCACTTTCTAACACCATACACAAAAATAAACTCAAAGTGGATTAAAGATCTAAACATAAGACCAGAAACTATAAAACTCCCAGAGGAGAATATAGGCAAAACACTCTCCAACATAAATCACAGCAGGATCCTCTATGATCCACCTCCCAGAATACTGGAAATAAAAGCAAAAATAAACAAGTGGGATCTAATTAAAATTAAAAGCTTCTGCACAACAAAGGAAACTATAAGCAAAGTGAAAAGACAGCCTTCAGAATGGGAGAAAATAATAGCAAATGAAGCAACTGACAAACAACTAATCTCAAAAATATACAAGCAACTCCTGCAGCTCAATTGCAGAAAAATAAACGACCCAATCAAAAAATGGGCCAAAGAACTAAATAGACATTTTTCCAAAGAAGACATACAGATGGCTAACAAATAAAAATATTTCTCCCTCCTCCCCTCAAAAAACAAATGGGCCATGACCTACTTTTCACATATTTACTCTTCAGAAAGCCCCTTTTATGTCACATAACTTTTTCTCTGCCATCCCAGCAGCATAATTCATTACCAACAAAGAAGAAATTACATCACACTGGCAATAGTGTCATGACTACTGCACACTTGAGGAGGATGAACATGTGAGTCCAGGGTTAGGTATCTGGGTACCATCACCACTGGAAGCAGCTATGAGACTGTTATGATCAGCAAGCATTGAACACTGCAAAGCCTGTAGTTTTTAGATGTGTACATAGTACTGCCTTCAAGTCTTTAAAAGAAACTTATTTGTCAAACTTGGACATGTGTTGTGAACTGATAAACTATCAGATGAGAAATACTACATCTGCAATATCTAACAGAATACCATATACTTCTGGGTCTTTACTGATTTCCAATCACAAAATTAATGTTTTCTTTGATTTTTTTTAAACATTGAAGTGAAAGCATATTGAGATTCGATAATCACAAAAATAACCCAATACAGTTTCAAAAGTTAGTTATTCATTTGTCCATTACTGCTTTTCAATTGAAGCCAAATTAAGGCATTGGTTATTCGGGAGGAAAAAGACATTCATCTTCTAGCTTGTTATCATATCTCTCAAATTCAGGACAGTTCATCTCCTAATCTTATATTTTTACCCCTGAGTATTCTACTCCATCTCAACATTCTTATGTATCAATTTTCCCCCAGAATATTTTAGAGTATCCCATTTTTGCAATCAATTTTAGATACTAATTATCTTTTGGAGCTTACTTGTTCCCAAATTAATCTTTCTTCTTTTATATTCTTTGGCTTTTCAGCCTTCACTTCAAAATATTACTCTGAAATAACTCATGCATGCAAACTCAGCAAGGTAGTACTTCAAGTATCTTCTCTCTTTTTCTATCACTAAAGTCATTATCGTCTGTCTCAATAATTAATCTTACCTTATCCTTTACCTTCAATTTCACTCCTCTCTAAATCTAAAATATATGACTTTTTCTTATCTTCCAATATAAAATTTTATTCAGAAACTTGGGCATCTTTAATTTCTCCTTGCCATCTGCCTGTTCTTATTCTGCATTTTGAAATATTAAAATGCAGTTTGTAGAATGTGGATTAAAATGAAATGGAAAACCATACTCTATACTTCAGGTTAATACAATTCTATACAAAATTGTTTTACAAAGAAATTTACTGAGAAAATTTATCTGTACATTAATATACACTAATGAACGTTGTGAGTTTTAGAAAGAACTAAAAGATGGTTTATAAGTAGATGTGGTATTTATGGGTACTCCCAAGTGGTTCAGTGGTAAACAACCCTCCTGCCAATGCAGGAGACACAGGCAAAATCTTTGGGTTGGGAGGATCCCTGGAGGAGCATGTGGAAACCCATTCCAATATTATTGCCTGGAAAATCCCATTGACAGGGGAGTTTGGTGGACTACAACTCATAGGGCTGCAAAGAGTTGGATATGACTGAGTGACTAAGCATGCATATGATATTATGCCCAGTTATTAAATAAGAAACTATTGTCCTTCTCTTACCTGTTATCATAATCTTTGTGCTTTGTTCTAACTTTCCTGTAAGATTCATGTTTCCATCATTAACTTCTCTTACTGTTTTCTAGATTAGGGGTGTTAATTAGATTAAAATCCAATACAAAAATTTAAGAGACCATCTTGTGCTAAATACTCATGACTGATAAATCTATAAGCATTGAAAAATGTATTGATATAAATGAATAAAGAGATATGTATTGTAAAATACAAATTATCAAGGAAATCAATTTTAATATGAATATTTTCTATGTTATTCATCTTTCATTGCTTTATCAATGGACTTAAAAACATCTTCAAATGATTGATGCTATTTAATTATGTTTTCACATTTAATAATATAAAGTGACATACTAATATTTAAGGCTAATAACCATATAAAGAAAATCAGTAACAAATATAAGACTATATTTGCTATAAAATAAAAGAAAACTAGTCTGACCACTACATATGTTGATAATGATTCTCCATATTTATTAAAGTAAGGGGTATTATATTACCTCTTAAAATCTGTATTTTGGTTGTTGTAAGAAAAAAATCATTAAAAAAGTTGAATATAAAGATTTAGAAGTTCAAAAGTTACATTGCCACATTCCTAACATATGAAGAAAAAGGACTCAGTAGAAGGTAAGATTTCACTATCACACTTATTTTTCTTTTTTCTTTCAATAACACTGTAAACATAGTTTTGTTCATCCCACTGAGAGTAGCTATATTGTATATAAAATAAAACCCATTTGTATGATTTTTGTAAGTGATAAAACATTAAATTGGCATCTTCTTATACAAAGAAAACAAGTTACAAAACTTGGAACTACTGCAACAGTCTCACTGCCCACCAAGCTCCTCTTATGTATCAGCTAGCAAATGATATTGCTCTTTATTAACTTGGTTCAAGCTTCTGCTGTGACTTTAAAAATGTGATCCCTCATAGCTCAGTCAGTAAAGAATCAGTCTGCAATGCAGGAGACCCAAGTTTGATTCCTGGCTTGCGAAGATCACCTGGAGAAGGAAATAGCAACCCACTCCAGTATTCTTGTCTGGAGAATCCCACGGACAGAGAAGCCTGACAAGCTACAACTTATGGGGTCACAAGAGTCAGACACGACTGAGCAGATGTGTATTGTAGTGTATATCATTTAAAAGGTAACAGGGAAAACGTTTTTATTACTTTAAATTAAAAGCATTTATAAACAATATCATTCTGTCCTTCAGCAAAGATTAATTGTTACATTCTTGCTATTGTTAGAAAACAATGCTTATTTATTTAAAATGTTATTACATATTATCTATTAAATATGAATAAATATTATTAAAAATAAATCTTTTATATTTATTTTGATCCAACTGAACTACTTAACAATAATGTTTTCTTAAATCTCATTATCTGATGTGATTTAGATATTGAATTTCATTGAGATAATCAATACAAACATGATTGGAATTTATGTATACTCTATACTCCTATTGTTTTTAAACTGTCATAAAAATTTCTTTTGAGAATGATGTTTTGTTTAAAAGTAAACCAATATCAGGCACTTTTGAAATGGTTATTAAAGAATTTTAAGTAAACATTTTTCTATCACCATCAGGATTTCTTATAAGCTCTGTTGATACATAAGATTATATGAGACATACTACACTGAATATTGCAGTGGATTAAATTCATGCATATGTCATGATAGCAAATCACAGGTTAATATTAACTAGTCACATCTTTGTATTTTGCTCATGTCAAGCTAAAAGTTTATACATTTACACATGTATATGCACTAAATTTCAGATTACCTCACATTACCTATTACAGAACAGTACAAACATGTACATGTTATTAAAAACTTGAGTTCTGTCCATTAAACTGAACATTTTTTCTATTGTGAGATTCTATCTTAATGAGAAATAGTAAACAAAGAGTCTGAAGTAATTTTATTTATAAATGTGTTGCATAGAAATCTATAAGCTTTCTCTAGAATTTTTAATAGAAAAGTCTCTTGCCTATCCTATATCTCCCTCCAATATATTTGGTGGAACATGCTTCAGCTGGTCGTCTAGGTATTTTCCAAGCTGCAGGGTTTTCCTACAAGTATATAGTACAATTTTAGAGAAAAGACAGTAGCTAGTATACTTTTTTCCACTGGTTTGCAGAGTTCTTTCTGTTTCTGAAAGAGTAGGAAGAAGGAGAGAATGAGTGGTGAGCAGAGTATGAAACTGTTTCATAAAGGTTCAGTTCAGTTCAGTCGCTCAGTTGTGTCTGACTCTTTGTAATCCCATGAATCGCAGCACGCCAGACATCCCTGTCCATCACCAACTCCCGGAGTCCACTCAGACTCACGTCCATTGAGTCAGGGATGCCATCCAACTATTTCATTCTCTGTTGTCCCCTTCTCCTCCTGCTCACAATCCCTCCCAGCATCAGAGTCTTTTCCAATGAGTCAGCTCTTCGCATGAGGTGGCCAAAGTACTGGAGTTTCAGCTTCAGCATCATTCCCTCAAAAGAAATCCTAAGGCTGATCTCCTTCAGAATGGACTGGTTGGATCTCTTTGCAGTCCAAGGGACTCTCAAGAGTCTTCTCCAACACCACAGTTCAAAAGCATCAATTCTTCGGTGCTCAGCTTTCTTCACAGTCCAACTCTCACATCCATACCTGACAATGGAAAAACCATAGCCTTGACTAGATGGACCTTTTTTGGCAAAGTAATGCCTCTGCTTTTCAATATGCTATCTAGGTTGGTCATAACTTTCCTTCTTTTAATTTCATGGCTGCAGTCACCATCTGCAGTGATTTTGGAGCCCCCCAAAATAAAGTCTGACACTGTTTCCACTGTTTCCCCATGGATTTCCCATGAAGTGATGGTTAGAACTGTACAAATCCAGTTACAAATGCCCACCAGAAAAATGTAAATTTTCTATGATATGAACAACAGAACCACAAGTTTGCATGATTGTATGGGATGTGTACAGGGTTTGGTGGTGAGCAGTCTGTCAAAGTGACTAATGAACTCAGTTCCCTGAGTATTTCTTATGTTTCTTTTTTTTTTTTCCTTATGTTTCTAATAGCCCTACATCTGCAGGAGGCCTCCCCACTGCTTTGCCCCTGATGTTGCCTAGCTATATCCCTGTGTCAACCTAGTTTTAAAACAGCTGCCTCTCCACGAGATTTTCAATCACCGCAAGACTTTTCTAGGAACACTGAAGATTTCAGAAACAGTAGGGAGGAATCTCTGGTATAGCAATCAGCAATCTGTAGCTTGACTCTCCCTCCAATGCTCTGGCTCTTTCTGAAACCCCTACCTGCCCTTTGCCCTAGGTCCGAACTCTTTTCATTTTGTTATGCAATGTTCCTTCCATCTTGCCTGGAATCCTGGCAGTCAGCCATTACCTGAGCTCTGTACTTCAACCAATAAGCCTAGAAAGGTTAGTAAGGCTTAGTCTTAACATTAGCGGGTACCTCGCTATGAAAAATTATCAAGGTGACTCCCTAAGGAAAATAATTTTAACTCTTCATGTAAATAAACATTTGATTCAAAGCATATTTAAAGTCTGATTTCTTCTCACAATTTCCAAGTCACCATATTTGTGATATTATGATTAATGTGTATAAGAAATATATATTTAGTCTCAGTACACTGTTCCTGGCACAGAGCTCCTAAATCCACTGGCATTTTCTAAGTGAGGATAATGATAAACATGTGTTTTATATGTTAATGAGATCATTTGGGAAGCTCTTAGCCTTATCACCCTGTCTTCAAGATGGCAGAGTAGAAAGACATGTGCTCATTTTCTCCTGAGAGAACTCCAAAATTAAAACTCACTACTGAAAACCATAGACAGGAGAATGTTAGATCCCACCAGATTAAAAAAAAAAAAAGATACTCCATGTCCAGGGGCAAAGGAGAAGCCCCAGCAAGACAGGAAGAGGGGTAAAATTGCACTTAGAATCAAACCCATACACACCAGAGATGCTTGGAGGGCTCAAACAAATCTTGTGTGCACCAGAACTCAGAGACCCCACAGAGACTGAGGCAGAATTGTGTCTGAGTGTCTCCTGCAGAGGTATGGGTCAGCAGTGGCCTGTCACAGGAGTAGGGTCTCTGAGTGAGGCAGACCTGGGTATGGCATAAGCCATCTTGGAAGAGGTTGCCATTAACCCTACTATAGAGCCACCAGAGATAACACAGGACTGGCAAAACAGACTCTTGGAGGGAACAAACAAAATCTTGTGTGCACCAGGACCCAGGAGAAAGGAGCAGTGATGCCACAAGAGACTGACCCAGACTTGCCTGTGAGGCTCTGGTGGAGGTGTGTGTTGGCAGTGTCCTGCTGCATGGTTGGGAGTACTGAGTGCAGAAGGGTGTGCATGGAACATTTTGAAGGAGGTTGCAATTATCTTCATTACTTCCACCATAGTTTGGCCTCAGGTCAAACAACAGAGAGGAAACACAGCCCCATTTATCAACAGAAAGTTAGTTAAAGATTTACTGAGCATGGACCCACCTATTGGAATAAGACCCAGTTTCCTCCTCAATCAGTCTCTCCCATCAGGAAGCTTAAGCCTCTTATCTTTCTCCATTAGAGGGCAGAAAAAATGAAAAGCACAATCACAGAAAGCTAACCAAAATGATCACATAGACCACAGCCTTGTCTAACTCAATGAAACTATGAGCCATGCTGTGTAGGGCCACCCAAGACAGATGGGTCATGGTGGAGAGTTCTGACAAAACATGGTCCACTGGAGAAGGGAATGGCAAACTACTATAGAATTCTTACCTTAAGAACCCCAAGAACAGTATAAAAAGGCAAAAAGATAGGACACTGAAAGATGAACTCCCAGGTCAGTTCAGTTCAGTTCAGTCACTCAGTCGTGTCTGACTCTTTGTGACCCCATGAATTGCAGCACGCCAGGCCTCCCTGTCCATCACAAACTCCTGGAGTTCACTCAGATTTACGTGCATAGAGTCGGTGATGCCATCCAGTCATCTCATCCTCTGTCGTTCCCTTCTCCTCCTGCCCCAATCCCTCCAGCATCACAGTCTTTTCCAATGAGTCAACTCTTCTCATGAGGTGGCCAAAGTACTAGAGTTTCAGCTTCAGTATAATTTCTTCCAAAGAAATCCCAGGGCTGATCTTCACAATGGACTGGTTGGATCTCCCTGCAGTCCAAGGGACCCTCAAGAGTCTTCTCCAACACCACAGTTCAAAAGCATCAATTCTTCGGCACTTAGCCTTCTTCACAGTTCAACTCTCACATCCATACATGACTACTGGAAAAACCATAGCCTTGACTAGACTGACCTTAGTCAGCAAAGTAATGTTTCTGCTTTTCAACATGCTGTCTAGGTTGGTCATAAGTTTTCTTCCAAGGAGTAAGCGTCTTTTAATTTCATGGCTGCAGTCACCATCTGCAGTGATTTTGGAGCCCCCCAAAATAAAGTCTGACACTGTTTCCACTGTTTCCCCATCTATTTCCCATGAAGTGATGGGACCGGATGCCATGATCTTCGTTTTCTGAATGTTGAGCTTTAGGCCAACTTTTTCACTCTCCTCTTTCACTTTCATCAAGAGGCTTTTTAGCTCCTCTTCACTTTCTGTCATAAGGGTGGTGTCATCTGCATATCTGAGGTTATTGGTATTTCTCCCGCCAATCTTGATTCCAGCTGTGTTTCTTCCAGTCCAGCGTTTCTCATGATGTACTCTGCATATAAGTTAAATAAGCAGGGTGACAATATACAGCCTTGACGTCCTCCTTTTCCTATTTGGAACCAGTCTGTTGTTCCATATCCAGTTCTAACTGTTGCTTCCTGACCTGCATACAGATTTCTCAAGAAGCAGGTCAGGTGGTCTGGGATTCCCATCTCTTTCAGAATTTTCCACAGTTTATTGTGATCCACACAGTCAAAGGCTTTGGCATATTCAATAAAGCAGAAGTAGATGTTTTTCTGGAACTCTCTTGCTTTTTCTATGATCCAGCGGATGTTGGCAATTTGACCTCTGGTTCCTCTGCCTTTTCTAAAACCAGCTTGAACATCAGGAAGTTCATGGTTCATGTATTGCTGAAACCTGGCTTGGAGAATTTTGAGCATTACTTTACTACTCCCCAGGTCAGTAGGTGCCCAATATGCTGCTGGAGATCAGTGGAGAAATAACTCCAGAAAGAATAAAGAGATGGAGCCAAAGTGAAAACAATACCCAGCTGTGGATATCACTGGTGATGGAAGTAATATCTGAGGCTGTAAATAGCAATATTGCATAGGATCCTAGAATGTTAGGTCCATGAATCAAGGCAAATTGGAAGTGGTCAAACAGGAGATGGCAAGAGAGAACATTGACATTTTAGGAATCAGTGAACTAGAATTGACTGGAATGGGTGAATTTAACTCAGATGACCATTATATCTACTACTGTGGGCATGAATCCCTTAGAAGAAATGCAGTAGCCATCATAGTCAACAAAAGAGTCTGAAATGCAGTACTTGGATGGAATCTCAAAAATGACAGTAGGATCTCTGTTCATTTCCAAGGCAAACCATTCAATATCACAGTAATCCAAGTCTATATTGTGACAGTAACGCTAAAGAAGCTGAAGCTGAACAGTTCTATAAAGACCTACAAGACCTTGTATAACTAACAACACAAAAGTTGGCCTTTTCATTATAGGGGACTGGAACGCAAAAGTAGGAAGTCAAGAAATACCTGGAGTAACAGGCAAATCTGCCCTTCGAGTACAGAATGAAGCAGGGATAAGGCCAATAGAGTCTTTCCAAGAGAAGAGACTGGTCATAGCAAACACCCTCTTTCAACAACACAAGAGAAGACTCAACACATGGACATCACCAGGTGGTCAATACTAAAATCAGATTGATTATATTCCTTGCAGGCAAAGATAGAGAACCTCTATACAGTCAGCAAAAACAAGACTGGGAGCTGACTGTAGCTCAGATCATGAACTCCTTATTGCCAAATTCAGACATAAATTGGAGAAAGTAGGGAAAACCACTAAACCATTCAGGTATGACCTAAATCAAATTCCTTTCCATTTACAGTGGAAGTGACAGATTCAAAGGATCAGATCTGATAGACAGAATCCCTGAAGAACTATGGACGGAGGTTCATAACACTGTACAGGAGGCAGTGATCAAGACCATCCCCAAGAAAAAGAAATGCAAAAAGGCAAAATAGTGGTCTGAGGAGGCCTTACAAATAGCTGAGAAAGAAGAAAAGCAAAAGGCAAAGGAGATAAGGAA
Source organism: Oryx dammah (assembly GCF_014754425.2). NCBI lineage: Eukaryota > Metazoa > Chordata > Mammalia > Artiodactyla > Bovidae > Oryx > Oryx dammah. Next base: position 126,496,595 of record NW_024070186.1, read on the forward strand.
AGATAGAAGCATCTGAATGCAGAGTTCCAAAGAATAGCAAGGAGAGATAAGAAAGTTTTCCTCAATGATCAATGCAAAGAAATAGAGGAAAACAATAGAATGTGAAAGACTAGCGATATCTTCAAAAAAATTAGAGATACCAAGGGAACATTTCATGCAAAGATGGGCTCGATAAAGGACAGAAATGGTAGGGACTTAACAGAAGCAGAAAATATTAAGAAGAGGTGGCAAGAATACACAGAAGAACTATACAGAAAATATCTTCATGACCTAGAAAACCAAGATGGTGTGATCACTCACCTAGAACCAAACATCCTGGAATGTAAAGTCAAGTGGGCCTAGGAAGCATCACTACGAACAAAGGTAGTGAGGTGAAGGAATTCTAGTTGAGCTATTTCAAATCTTAAAAAATGACGCTGTGAAAGTACTGCACTCAATATACCAACAAATATGGAAAACTCAGCAGTGGCCATGGGACTGGAAAAGGTCAGTTTTCATTCCAGTTCCAAAGAAAGGCAATGCCAAAGAATGCTCAAGCTATCTCACAAATGCACTCATCTCACACGCTAGTAAAGTAATGCTCAAAATTCTCCAAGTTAGGCTTCAACAGTACATGAACCGTAAATTTCAAGATGTTCAAGCTGGATTTAGAAAAGGCAGAGGAACCAGAGATCAAATTGCCAACATCTGCTGGATCATCGAGAAAGCAAGAGAGTTCTAGGAAAACATCTGCTTCTGATTTATTGAATATGCCAAATCCTTTGACTGTGTGGATCATAACAAACTGTGGAAAATTCTTAAAGACATGGGAATACCATACCACCTGACCTGCCTCCTGAGAAATCCATATGCAGGTCAGGAAGCAACAGTTAGAACCAGACATGGAGCAATAGACTGGATCCCAATTGGGAAAGGAGTACATCAAGGCTGTATATTGTCACCCTGCTTGTTTAACTTACGTGCAAAGTACATCATATGAAACGCTGGGCTGGATGAAGCACGAGATGGAATCAAGATTGCTGGGAGAAATATAAATAACCGCAGATATGCAGATGACACTACCTTTATGGCAGAAAGTGAAGAAAAACTAAAGAGCCTCTTAATTAAAGTGAAAGGGGAGATTGAAAAAGATGGCCTAAAATTCAACATTCAGAAAACTAAGATCATGGCATCTAGTCACATCACTTCATGGAACATAGACAAGTAAACAATGGAAATGTGACAGATTCTATTTTGGGGGGCTCCAAAATCACTGCAGATGGTGACTGCAGCCATGAAATTGAGAGAAGCCTGCTCCTTGGAAGAAAAGCTCTGATACACCTAGAGAGCATATTAAAAGCACAGACATTACTTTGCCAACAAAGGTCCATCTAGACAAAGCTATGTTTTTCTCAGTACTCATGTATGGATGTGAGAGTTGGACTATAAAGAAAGCTGAATGCCAAATAATTGATGCTTTTAAACTGTGGTATTGCAGAAGGCTCTTGAGAGTCCCTTGGACATCAAGGAGATCCAACTGGTCCAACCTAATGGGAGTCAGTCCTGAATATTCATTGGAAGGAGTGATGCTGAAGCTGAAACTCCAACACTTTGGCCACCTGATGTGTTGAAATAACTCACTGGAAAAGACCCTGATCCTTTTGACGGCAGGAGAAGGGGATGACAGAGGATGAGATAGCTGGATGGCATGTCTGACTCAATGGGCATGAGTTTGAATATGTTCTGGGAGTTGGTGATGGACAGGGAAGCCTGGTATGCTGCAGTCCTTGTGGTCACAAGGAGTTGGACACTATTGAGCGACTGAATTGAACTAGGTCACCTAGAAATGTGGGCTGATTGCCAGAATCACCAACCATGTGATCAGTGATGTGGAAGTTTTAGTCCCACCCTGGAGAGATGAGAGGGACTGGAGATTGATTTTAATGGACACAGATGGACTAATCATGCATATGTGAAGAAAGCTCCATAAAACCCCAAAAGGATAGGGTTCAGTGAACTTCTAAGTTGATAACCATGTGGAGATCTGAGGAGAATGGAGGATATAGAGAGAGCATGAAAACTCCATATCTTTTCTCCATATCTTGCCCTATGCATATCTTACAAGTGACTGCTCCTGAGTTACATTCTGTTTTTTTTTTTTTTTTTAAATAAACCTGTGATTTAGATAGTAAAATGTTTCTCTGAGTTCTGTGTGCTGCTCTAGCAAATTAATCATATCCCATGAAGGGGTCCTTGGAACTTCCAAACTACATATAGCAAGTGAGTCAGAAGTACAGGTAAAAATCTGGACTTGCACTTGGCATCTGATGGGGGTTGGGAGGGAGTTTTGTAAGGACTAAGCCCTTCACCTGTGGGATCTGAAGCTATTTCCAGGTATGTAGTGTTAGAATTGAGGTGAACTGTACCAACCCCTGCTCAGCTCAGTTCAGTCGCTCAGTCATATCCAACTCTTTACGACCCCATGAATAGCAACACGCCAGGCCTCCCTGTCCATCACCAACTCCCGGAGTTCACTCAAACTCACGTCCATTGAGTCAGTGATGCCATCCAGCCATCTCATCCTCGGTCGTCCCCTTCTCCTCCTGCCCCCAATCCCTCCCAGCATCAGAGTCTTTTCCAATGAGTCAACTCTTCGCATGAGGTGGCCAAAGTACTGGAGTTTTAGCTTTAGCATCATTCCTTCCAATGAACACCCAGGACTGATCTCCTTTAGAATGGACTGGTTGGATTTTCTTACAATCCAAGGGACTCTCAGGAGTCTTCTCCAACACCGCAGTTCAAATGCATCAATTCTTCAGTGCTCAGCTTTTTTCACAGTCCAACTCTCACATCCATACATGACCACTGGAAAAACCATAGCCTTGACTAGACAGACCTTTGTTGGCAAAGTAATGTCTCTGCTTTTCAATATGATATCTAGGTTGGTCATAAATTTTCTTCAAAGGAGTAAGAGTCTTTTAATTTCATGGCTACAATCACCATCTACAGTGATTTTGGAGACCCCCAAAAATAAAGTCTGACACTCTTTCCACTGTTCACCCATCTATTTCCCATGAAGTGATGGGACTAAATGCTATGATCTTCGTTTTCTGAATGTTGAGCTTTAAGCGAACTTTTTCACTCTCCTCTTTCACTTTCATCAAGAGACTTTTTAGTTCCTCTTCACTTTCTGCCATAAGGGTGGTGTCATCTGCATATCTGAGGTTAGTGATATTTTTTCCTGGCAATCTTGATTCCGGCTTGTGCTTCTTCCAGCCCAGCATTTCTCATCATGCACTCTGCATATAAGTTAAATAAGCAGGGTGACAATATACAGCCTTGACACACTCCTTTTTCTATTTGGAACCAGTCTGTTGTTCCATGTCCACCACCTGCTAGTGTTACTAAATTTGTGTGTTTGGCGGGGCATGGACACCCATCAGAATTGGTGTCAGAATCTTACACATCTCATAATGGCTTTGCTTTCTTCTAGTCTTACCTCTTACCCCTAACCCATAGCAACCTTAGAGACTACCCTCATGAAATGGAAGACAAGTAGTGTCCCTGTTATGTAAAAGATGTCACTCGTGTCCTATTTTACCCAGAGTAGAAGAAAATGTTTCTTTTGTTCTCCTTCTCTGCTACTTCACCCTTGCTCACGCCAGTGTAACCTCACTTTGCACCATCTACCTCCTCAACCCATTCCTACCAGAGTCTCTGAATTTGCTGTTCCAATGCTTTTTCTCAAGCCATCTGCATAGGTTACCCCATCATGTTTCATGCCTCACTGTCATCTTCACAGTGAGGACAGCAAATAATAGCAAGCAATCCTCTACATCTCACCAGCCCACAGACTCACTGCTGCTGCTGCTGCTAAGTCGCTTCAGTCATGTTTGACTCTGTGCGACCCCATAGATGGCAGCCCACCAGGCTTCCCCGTCCCTGGGATTCTCCAGGTAAGAACACTGGAGTGGGTTGCCATTCCTTCTCCAATGCATGAAAGTGAAAAGTGAAAATGAAGTCACTCAGTCGTGTCTGACTCTAGCAACCCCATGGACTGCAGCCCACCAGGCTCCTCCATCCATGGGATTTTCCAGGTAAAAGTACTGGAGTGGGGCGCCATTGCCTTCTCCACCACAGACTCACAAATGCACTCGTATGCTGATCTTCCTTAACCTGTTTTATTTCTCTTCATAACACTTATCACTAACCTTTAACTGTAAACTAGTATCTTAATAAATGTCAGCTGAGTATTGACTTAAGTCTCAGATTTCTTTCTTTGCAAATAGAATATAAAATATTCTTGCAAAGCATGCAACATCCATTTTATTTACTTATTCATTTATTCTGCAAATTATTTAGTTTCTGTATGCCTCAGTTTATTCAAATATAAAATTGAAAAAAAAATTAGCAACTGCTATTAACAGTATGTTAGGCAATACAAATTAGAAGATATATTTAACTAGTTGGCTTATTGCCTTAGATTAAATTACCAATCAATATTAACTATCAATTTTGTAATTTTACTAAGGACAAATAATTACATTAATAGCAAATAAATGATAATATATATTTTTATTAGTAGGTGCTTTAAGGTCTTAAGAAGCAGTCCCTGAGGTGGGGATTCTTGTTAGGAAGAAGAATTGGAAGGATATGCTCAGAAGAGAAAGTGAGGAAAGAAGGATTAAGTGGCAGTGTTGGGGGAGCTAAGTTATGTGGTGTCTGCGAGAATCACTCAGGCTTGATCCCACAGGGAGTACTGATCCATAATTTATGCCACCGAATCCCACCTAGAGGCAAAGGGGTCAAATTTTTTGTATATCTATAACAGTCAATTATGGTCACAGGGGCCATGGGGGCCTCAGAATGGAGGCTCCCAGGAAACGTAGCCCACCTCTACCTGCAAATGACTGTTTTGAGATGAGAGTATCTGTGAGTTGCTAGTGGCCAACATTCACAACTACCAAAGGAGAGGTGAACACCCGCTAAGGGGATCTGGGTAGCTGTGGAGTGAGTGGTGGTGGTGGTGGTGGTTTAGTGGCTAAGTTGTGTCTGACTCTTGTGACACCATGGACTGTAGCCTTCCAGGCTCCTCTGTCTATGGGATTCTCCAGGCTAGAATATTGGAGTGGGTTGTCATTTCCTTCTCCAGGAGGGAAGGATAAATTATAATTTAGTTTTATTGGAAAAAAAATATGCAATTTGGAATGGATTTGAGGCAAATTGTGCCCTAAGTGGATCTTCAATAAATGGTCAAACCAACGTTTAAAAAGCAAGTAACAATAAAATATATGTTTCTAGTAAAGGACCAGAAGTACAAAAAAAATAGTGCACAAGAACCTGCATAATGTGCCTGTTTTGTAAGAATGCAGCACACAATCCACAACTCTACACTTCCACGGGGACAGGCTGATAGTTCCTAAAGAAAACTACTTACAGCCCAGATGTTCCCTTATTTGACCAATTCTAACTTTGTGCAGGAACGTTTAGCAGTATACAGAGTAAGACACATGCAACATATTACTTGATCATACAACATATTACTTTTCTAAAACAAGGTTTCAGGACAACGATAGTAACATAAGGGAAGAAACACTGCCCACAACTTCCAAAATTTTATCATAATTTCAGAAATTACAGATACCGTACTCAGAGTTTGAAATCCATTTACGAATGTCTCCATATATGTTTCAGTAGTGAGAATTCATGGCCTTTCTACTCTCTTCCTACATGGTAATCGAACTCCAGTTTTAGATTGGTGATCACACTCAATTTTCTAGCCTCCCAGGAATCCCTGAAACTAGTGGATCATGCTGTGATTGATTTCTTTGGGTTTGTTTATCTGAAATTTTAAGGTGATTAACAGATGGAATGTCAGATTCAAATGAAGTTTTATTGCTTCAAGTGAAGAAGCAGCAATTAGATTGTTGTCTAAGTAGATTAACACTCTGAACCCCTCCCTACCTGCTCCAAATATTTAGCATTAGGACATGCAACTATAGATTCTAGGCAGCTGAAACAGCAGCAAAAAAAAACATCCTCAGCCATTGATAAAACTTTTTCTCCTTGAATTATACTTTCTGTTGAATCCCTCTGCCAATAATAATAGCTCTTCTGTTACTTATTGCCCAAATATATGCTGAATAGAATACATTTTAAAGATTTTGATGTTCTGTGTTAAAATATGATAAACTGAGAAATATTTAATGATTAAAGTGTTAACAATTGCAATGCAGACCATAAAGCACTTGTTGTAGCAAATAAATAATAGAAATAGCCCCTGGATTATTGAGAAGTCAGGACTATTTTAAAAGGTCCATTTTAAAATAATTAACAATCCACTAAGATTTAGCACCTCATGAACCTCTTCTTGTCTCAAGCTTAGCTCTTTGGTTTTATAGAAGTAGATGTAGTGAAAAGGGTTTACAATAGTTCATACTATTGTATATTTTACATCACTTCCAGATAGATGACCATTCTTTATCTGATTTACTGGTCAACAATTCTTGCTAAAGAAATCTATGATATGCTACTTTCAAAAGACACATACATTCAATAGTGCAGAGTGACAAAATGAAATTCATGAGCATAATTATGTACATACCCTTGATAGAATTATTGTAACTATTTGCCAAGTATTGAATTAAAAGTGGCTAACTACATGCAGTATCCTAGAGCAGGGTTTCTCAAACTTGGCACATCTGAAATCTGGGAAACAATTCTTTACTGTAGGAGGCTAGTCTGCTCACTGTAAGTTTGTGGGTATTTTTTTTTTTAATCTCTACTCACTTGATACTATTAGCAATCGTCTCCCCCAGTTGTGACAATCAAAAATGTCTCCAGATTTCGCCAAATATCCTAGGGGGAACCCCTACATGAGGACTGCTTCCTATTAATATTCTGTGCCTGATGATATATATAAGATTGTGTTAATTATTGAGGATAAAAAAGAGGCTTGTGGGTTTAGGGCTCAGCACTATTACTGCTTATTCCAAGGCTTGTTTATCTCAAGGCTATGAGAGACTCTTTGGGCTGCTAAAGATTTAATCCTAGGTAAACTGAACAGTCAAGGAAGGCTGGCTGGTAGAGACAGCTTAGGAGAGGATACTTAGTCTACTTTCTTATGAGCCAAACAATGTGCAGCCCAACTCCCCAGAAGCACATCTCAGGTAAAGAAAATAAGCAACCTTACTGCATTCACAGGATTCACTACCATGTTATGAACAACATATTGACAACTTAGGAAGCTGTCTATTATATATATAACCATAACATCTCTGACCTCCAACCACTCCTGACTGTATGGATCAGTCCATATGGATCATGTTCCATGAACTCATGGTTGTAGTGTATGCTTGTATATGTTTGTGTATAACTAAAAGCAATTTTAATTATCTAGACTCCTGTCTTAACTCTCAGCACAAAAGTTCTTGATGCAAATGTTTTGTAGTACCTATATATTAGATAATTAAAATATATGAGAGAATATTACATTTTCTTTCCCAATATTTCATCAGAATGCTAAAGGGTATCCCATGACAGTTTTAGAAATCTAGGAAAAATTGTTAGGAACCACATTTTCAGGAGTTTTGCCACCAGAGACATTGACTACACTTATTCCAGAATATCTTTCCATTGAAATTTAGATAGTGAAATCCCTTAGCAGGTATAGGTACTGTTTTCATCCAGGGACAAGAAGAGGCCATCTATCCTGATCTTCCTAGACTTTTCCATGTTTAGCACTGAAGATTTCACATCTAAAGAAATACTCAGGTCTTAGAGAAACAAGGACATGTTGTCACCCTACAATGCATAAGCAAATTTGCTCTTTCTTCTCTTTTCTTTTTCTTTTCTTGTTTTCCTTATTTTCTTTCTTTCTTCTTTCTTCTCCTCCACTTCCTCCTCTTCCCTCTTTCCTCTCTCTCCTTCTTTCTTTCCTTTTTTCATCCTATTCAATGATTCAATCAGAGTTTTAAAAAGAAGGCAAAGAACTAGCTTCAAATGTTGGTCATCAATGAGACACACCTTTAGAATAGGAACAATGCACTTCATAATTAATTGAAAAACTGCTGGGAACAAATTCTTGATTTAATAATTTTTATCTTTACTACCAAATATTTGCTGACCACATTTGTGGGATAGTTTGATCCTCATCTCATTCACTGGATTTGAATATGTGATTTGAATGCTTTTTTCTGTGGGGAGGGGGAGGGGGTTAGCTTCTTATTTCATTGAAATTAGAATTGCTTCTGTGATTTATTTTTCTTTAGCCAAGAAAATTTGGGTAAAATGACACATAGCCTTTCCAAAGAAAACTTTCAACAGCCAGAAAATTATTTCACCATTGCTCTGTGTCATTTGCTCTCAGATTGGCAATGTCTAACATAGGGCCAATGTCAAAATCAGAACCAGTTATCTGTCTCTTGTATATCGATATGACTACACAAAATGATAAAGATACCAACTTCACTCTTTGCTAATATCTTTCTCATTCTCTATCCATTTTAGCTTGGGCAAGAAAAGTTATTTACCAGATGTAACAGTATTGCTGATAAATTAGTTATCAGAGATCAGTAACATAAGTCTAGGAAAGATTCTACTTGATTTTTAAAAAATTGATTTTTTTATTGTGTCATATTTTTGTAATGCAATTTATATTGTAAGATATATTTTTTCCAGGACTACTCTACGTATTTGAGGAAGTCCAGTCTCTGAACCATACAAAAATTAAGAAAACAAAGATAATCAATACTGTGTTGTCAAATTTTAGTTGAAACTAATTTAAGAAAATCATTACAGTACTGATATCTATAATAAATTATGGCAATGAATTTATGATGAAAATAATATAATAATGGGAAGAAACATATACATAGAAAGAGTATGTTCATGTGTGTGCAGTCATGTCTGACTTTTTGTGACCTATGAACTGTAGCTGCCAGACTCCTGTGTCCATGGGATTCTCCAGCAAGAATACTGCAGTGGGTTGCCATTTCCTTCTCTGGGAAGAGAGAGTATGCAAATTACTAATATCAGAAATGAAATAAGCAACATCATGATAGCTCCCATGGACATTAAAAGAATAACAGAGGAATACTGTGAATGTCTTCATGCACGCAAACTTAATAACCTAGGTGAAATGGAACAACTTATGGAAAGAGACAATCTTCCAAAATGAACAAAAAATTAATATGCAATATGAATAAAAAGTTCCAGGAACAGATAAGTTCACTGGTGAATTGTACCAAATGTTTAAGGAAAAAGATGTACATATTCTCTACAATCTGTTTTAGAGGATAGAAGCAGAGGGACTACTTCTCTCATGCTATGAGTCCAGATTTATTTTAACATAAAAACCAGACATGTCTTAAAACATTATAAGAAAAGTTATTGGAAAAGATTCTGATGCTGGGAAAGATTGAAGGCAAAAGGCAAAGAGGGCAGCAGAGGATGAGATGGTCTGAATAGCATTACTGACTCAAAGAACATGAACTTGAGCAAACTCCAGGAGATAGTGGTGGACAGGGAAGCCTGGCACGCTGCAGTCCATGGGGCTGCAGACAGTCAAAAACGACTGAGCAACTGAACAACAGCAACAAGAAAACAACAGACCAATGTCTCACAGGAACATAGATGTAAAAGTCCTTAAAAAAAGTTTAGCAAATTAAATCCAAGGGGCTTCCAGGTGGTGTGAGTTGTAAAGAACCTGCCTGCCAATGCAGGAGACATAAGAGACACAGGTTTGATCCCTGGGTTGGGATGATCCCCTGAAAGAGGAAATGACAACCTTCTCTAGTATTCTTGCCTAGAGAACCCCATGGACAGAGGAGCCCAGCGGGCTATGGTCCATGGGGTCGCAAAGAGTTGGACATGACTGAAATGACTTAGCACACACACAGGATTTATCCCAGGTATACAACTCTGATGTAACATTTGAAAATTACCTAATGTAACTCCACATATCAACACACTAAAAAAGAAGACTCACATAATCATATAAATTGATACAAAAAATTATTTGGCAAGATCCAACATCCATCCATGATAAAAGATCTCAGTAAAATAGAAGTAAAAGGGAATTTTCTCAATTTAGTAAAGAATATAACTGCAACAACATCTACAGCTAATATGTATATAATAGTGAAAGACATAGTTTTCCACTAAGATCAGGATCTATGCAAGGTGGTCCTCTCTCACCAGTGTTTTTCAACTTTGTGCTGAAAGTCTTAGCTAATGAAGTAAAACAAGGGAAGGACTTACTAGGAATATATATTGAGATGAAATAATTAAAACTTTTTCATGGATGACATATCATTTGATTCAGAAAATCCCAAAGTCTTGACAAAAACAAAAATAAAACTCCTGGAACTAAAGGAATTATAGCAAGATTACAGGATACAAGGTTAGCATACAAAAGTCAATCACTTTCCTCTATTTTGGCAATGAATAAGTAGAATTTGGAATTAAAAACAAAATATCATTGTGTATATGTATCACATCTTCTTTATCCATTCCTCTGTTGATGAACATTTAATTTGCCTCCTTGTCCTGACTATTGTGAATAGTGCTGCGATAAACATAGAGGTATATGTATCTTTTCAAATTATGATTTTTGCCTGGATATATGCAATAGGATATTACTCAGACATAAAATAGAATGAAATAATGCCATTAGCAGCAATATGGATAGACCTAGAGATTATCATACTGAGTGAAGTATATCAGGCAGAGGAATATAAATAATATATGATATAGCTTATAGGTAGAATCTTAAAAAACATACAAATGAACTTATCTACAAAGCAGAAAAAAAGTTATAAATGTAGTTAACAAACATGGCTAACAGAAGATGAGTGGAGGGGGGATAAATTGGAAGATGGGGGTTGACATATACATACTCTTCCACATAAAATAGATAACCAATAAGGACTTACTGTATAGCACAGGGAACTCAATACTCTAAAATGGCCTATATGGGGAAAGAATGCAAAAATGAGTGATATATGTATGTATAAAACTGATTCACTTTGCTATATACCTGAAATTAACAAAACATTGTAAATTAACTATATTCTGATATTTTTATAATATAATCTACATTTTCAACCCCCCAAATGAGATATCTAGATATATAATTATTTATTAACAAAATACATATAAAATCTATCTGAGGAAATTTATAGGACTCTGATGAAAGAAAGCAAAGAATAGCTAAATCATTTGAGAGATATACTAATGGTCTTGAAAGGAAAGACTCAATATTGTCAAGATGTCAGTTCTTCCCAACTTAATCTAGACTCAATGCAATTGCAATCAATCGAAATCTCAGAACTTATCTGTGGACAACATTGAATTGATTCTAAAGATTACATGGAGAGGCAGAAGACCCAGAATGATTGACATAATATTAAAAGAGAACAAAGTTGGATACACACACACACACACACACACACACACACACACACACAGAGTAGTTTCCAGGGGTTAGAGAAGAGGGATGGATGATTAGATGGACTAAGAATGCTCAAACTACCACACAATGCACTCATCTCATATGCTATTAAATTAATGCTCAAAATTCTCCAAGCCAAGATGGCGGAGGAATAGGAAGGGAAGACCACTTTCTCCCTCACAAATTCCTCAAAAGATCATTTCAACGCGGAGCAAACTCCACAAAACAACCTCTGAAGGCAGGCAGAGGACATCAGGCAACCAGAAAAGCAGATCATTGTCTTTAAAACCAGCATCCCCCCGCTCCCCACAGCGCGACTGAACTACTGAGCCTAAAAAAAAAAAAAAGTGTCCACCACCGCCCCCCTGTGTCAGGACGGAATTCAGACCCTGAAGAGACCAGCAAACAGAAGCTAAACAGAGGGAAACGCCTTGGAAGTGACCAACACGGCCCACAACATCAGAGAAGGGCCAGATATATCTTCACAATTTTTACAATCATTCCTTTTTTTTTTTTTTT
>NW_024070186.1:126508644-126511704 GCF_014754425.2 Oryx dammah
TTTTTTTTTTTTTTTTCTTATATATATTTTTTTCCTTATTTTTTTTCCTTATTTCTTTTTCTTAATATTATTATTTTTTTATCTTTTCTCTTTTTTTTCTTTCTTCCTTCTGCTTCGTCTCTTTAACATTGTATTTTTGAAAATCTAACCTCTACTCTAGGTTTTTAATCTTTGCTTTTCGGTTTTTGTTGTCAATCTTGTACATTTCATAACCCAATCTTACCTGACAGCGAGATTACTGGCTTGACCACTCTCTCCTCCTTTTGGACTCTCCTTTTTCTCCACCAGGTGGCCTCTGTCTCTCCCCCCCCTCCCCCCATCTCTTCTATATCCAACTCTGTGATTCTCTGTGTGTTCTAGATGGTGGAGAGCACCTAAGGAACTGATTACTGGCTGGACCTGTCTCTCTCCTTTTCATTCCTCTCTCTTACCCTCCTGGCAACCTCTGTCTACTTCCTCTCTCTCCTCTCCCCTGTATAACTCCGTAAATACCGCTGAGAGGTCCAGACTATGGAGCGCACATAAGGAAGTGACTATTGACTAGCTTGCTCTCTCCTCTTTTGATCTCACCGCATCTCATTCCAGTCACCTCTAACTACCCCCTCCCTCTTCTCTTCTCCATGTAACCCAGTGAACCTCTCTGGGTGCCCCTCAATGTGGAGAAACCTTTCATCTTTAGCCTAGATACTATATCATTGGTGCTGTATAGATGGAGAAGTCTAGAGACCACCGTAAAAATAAAACCAAAAACCAGAAGCAGGAGGCTTAAGTCCAAAGCTTGAGAACATCAGAGAACTCCTGAATTCAGGGAACATTAAGCAATAGGAGCTCATCAAATGCCTCCAAACCTACACTGAAACAAAGCTCCACCCAAGGGCCAACAAGTTCCAGAGCAAGACATATCACACAAATTCTCCAGCAACACAGGAACACACCCCTGAGCTTCAATATACAGGCAGTTCAAAGTTACTCCAAAACTTTAGACATCTCATAACCCATTACTGGTCACTCCACTGCACTCCAGAGAGAAGAAACCCAGCTCCACCCACCAGACCTCCAACACAAGCCTCCCTAACCAGGAAACCTTGACAAGCCACTGATACAACCCCACCCACAGTGAGGAAGCTCCACAATAAAGAGAACTCCACAAATTACCAGAATATAAAAAGGCCATTCCAAACGCAGCAATATAACCAAGATGAAGAGACAGAGGAATACCCAACAGGTAAAGGAGCAGGAGAAATGCCCACCAAACCAGACAAAAGAGGAAGAGATAGGGAATCTACCTGAGAAAGAATTCCGAATATTGATAGTGAAAATGATCCAAAATCTTGAAGTCAAAAATGGAATCACAGATAAATACACTAAAGACAAGGATTGAGAAGATGCAAGAAAGGTTCAACAAGGACCTAGAAGAAATAAAAAAGAGTCAATATACAATGAATAATGCAATAAATGAGATCAGAAACACTCTGGAGGCAACAAATAATAGAATAACGGAGGCAGAAGATAGGATTAGTGAAATAGAAGACAGAATGGTAGAAATAAATGAATCAGAGAGGAAAAAAGAAAAACGAATTAAAAGAAATGAGGACAATCTCAGAGACCTCCAGGACAATATGAAACGCTCCAACATTCGAATTATAGGAGTCCCAGAAGAAGAAGACAAAAAGAAAGACCATGAGAAAATCCTTGAGGAGATAATAGTTGAAAACTTCCCTAAAATGGGGAAGGAAATAATCACCCAAGTCCAAGAAACCCAGAGAGTCCCAAATAGGATAAACCCAAGGCGAAACACCCCAAGACACATATTAATCAAATTAACAAAGATCAAACACAAAGAACAACTATTAAAAGCAGCAAGGGAAAAATAACACACAAGGGGATTCCCATAAGGATAACAGCTGATCTCTCAATAGAAACTCTTCAGGCCAGGAGGGAATGGCAAGACATACTTAAAGTGATGAAAGAAAATAACCTACAGCCCAGATTACTATACCCAGCAAGGATCTCATTCAAATACGAAGGAGAAATCAAAAGCTTTACAGACAAGCAAAAGCTGAGAGAATTCAGCACCACCAAACCAGCTCTCCAACAAATTCTAAAGGATATTCTCTAGACAGGAAACACAAAAAGGGAGTATAAACCCGAACCCAAAATAATAAAACAAATGGCAACGGGATCATACTTATCAATAATTACCTTAAACGTAAATGGATTGAATGCCCCAACCAAAAGGCAAAGACTGGCCGATTGGATACAAAAACAAGAACCCTCTATATGCTGCTTACAAGAGACCCACCTCAAAACAAGGGACACATACAGACTGAAAGTGAAGGGTTGGAAAAAGATATTCCATGCAAATAGAGACCAAAAGAAAGCAGGAGTGGCAATACTCATATCCGATAAAATAGACTTTAAAACAAAGGCTGTGAAAAGAGACAAAGAAGGCCACTACATAATGATCAAAGGATCAATCCAAGAAGAAGATATAACAATTATAAATATATATGCACCCAATATAGGAGCACCGCAATATGTAGGACAAATGCTAACAAGTATGAAAGGGGAAATTAACAACAACACAGTAATAGTGGGAGACTTTAATACCCCACTCACACATATGGACAGATCAACTAAACAGAAAATTAACAAAGAAACGCAAACGTTAAATGATACATTAGACCAGTTAGACCTAATTGATATCTATAGGACATTTCACCCCAAAACAATGAATTTCACCTTTTTCTCAAGTGCTCATGGAACCTTCTCGAGGATAGATCACATCCTGGGCCATAAATATAACCTTGATAAATTCAAAAAAATCGAAATCATTCCAAGCATCTTTTCTGACCATAATGCACTAAGATTAGATCTCAATTACAGGAGGAAACCTATTAAAAATTCCAACATATGGAGGCTGAACAACACGCTTCTGAATAACCAACAAATCACAGAAGAAATCAAAAAAGAAATCAAAATATGCATAGAAACTAATGAAAATGAAAACACAACAACCCAAAACCTGTGGGACACTATAAAAGCAGTGCTAAGAGGAAA
>NW_024070186.1:126512104-126613887 GCF_014754425.2 Oryx dammah
AATGCCTCCAAACCTACACTGAAACAAAGCTCCACCCAAGGGCCAACAAATTCCAGAGCAAGACATATCACACAAATTCTCCAGCAACACAGGAACACACCCCTGAGCTTCAATATACAGGCAGTTCAAAGTTACTCCAAAACTTTAGACATCTCATAACCCATTACTGGTCACTCCACTGCACTCCAGAGAGAAGAAACCCAGCTCCACCCACCAGACCTCCAACACAAGCTTCCCTAACCAGGAAACCTGGACAAGCCACTGATACAACCCCACCCACAGTGAGGAAGCTCCACAATAAAGAGAACTCCACAAATTACCAGAATATAAAAAGGCCATTCCAAACGCAGCAATATAACCAAGATGAAGAGACAGAGGAATACCCAACAGGTAAAGGAGCAGGAGAAATGCCCACCAAACCAGACAAAAGAGGAAGAGATAGGGAATCTACCTGAGAAAGAATTCCGAATATTGATAGTGAAAATGATCCAAAATCTTGAAGTCAAAAATGGAATCACAGATAAATACACTAGAGACAAGGATTGAGAAGATGCAAGAAAGGTTCAACAAGGACCTAGAAGAAATAAAAAAGAGTCAATATACAATGAATAATGCAATAAATGAGATCAGAAACACTCTGGAGGCAACAAATAATAGAATAACGGAGGCAGAAGATAGGATTAGTGAAATAGAAGACAGAATGGTAGAAATAAATGAATCAGAGAGGAAAAAAGAAAAACGAATTAAAAGAAATGAGGACAATCTCAGAGACCTCCAGGACAATATGAAACGCTCCAACATTCGAATTATAGGAGTCCCAGAAGAAGAAGACAAAAAGAAAGACCATGAGAAAATCCTTGAGGAGATAATAGTTGAAAACTTCCCTAAAATGGGGAAGGAAATAATCACCCAAGTCCAAGAAACCCAGAGAGTCCCAAATAGGATAAACCCAAGGCGAAACACCCCAAGACACATATTAATCAAATTAACAAAGATCAAACACAAAGAACAACTATTAAAAGCAGCAAGGGAAAAACAACAAATAACACACAAGGGGATTCCCATAAGGATAACAGCTGATCTCTCAATAGAAACTCTTCAGGCCAGGAGGGAATGGCAAGACATACTTAAAGTGATGAAAGAAAATAACCTACAGCCCAGATTACTATACCCAGCAAGGATCTCATTCAAATACGAAGGAGAAATCAAAAGCTTTACAGACAAGCAAAAGCTGAGAGAATTCAGCACCACCAAACCAGCTCTCCAACAAATTCTAAAGGATATTCTCTAGACAGGAAACACAAAAAGGGAGTATAAACCCGAACCCAAAATAATAAAACAAATGGCAACGGGATCATACTTATCAATAATTACCTTAAACGTAAATGGATTGAATGCCCCAACCAAAAGGCAAAGACTGGCCGATTGGATACAAAAACAAGAACCCTCTATATGCTGCTTACAAGAGACCCACCTCAAAACAAGGGACACATACAGACTGAAAGTGAAGGGTTGGAAAAAGATATTCCATGCAAATAGAGACCAAAAGAAAGCAGGAGTGGCAATACTCATATCCGATAAAATAGACTTTAAAACAAAGGCTGTGAAAAGAGACAAAGAAGGCCACTACATAATGATCAAAGGATCAATCCAAGAAGAAGATATAACAATTATAAATATATATGCACCCAATATAGGAGCACCGCAATATGTAGGACAAATGCTAACAAGTATGAAAGGGGAAATTAACAACAACACAGTAATAGTGGGAGACTTTAATACCCCACTCACACATATGGACAGATCAACTAAACAGAAAATTAACAAAGAAACGCAAACGTTAAATGATACATTAGACCAGTTAGACCTAATTGATATCTATAGGACATTTCACCCCAAAACAATGAATTTCACCTTTTTCTCAAGTGCTCATGGAACCTTCTCGAGGATAGATCACATCCTGGGCCATAAATATAACCTTGATAAATTCAAAAAAATCGAAATCATTCCAAGCATCTTTTCTGACCATAATGCACTAAGATTAGATCTCAATTACAGGAGGAAACCTATTAAAAATTCCAACATATGGAGGCTGAACAACACGCTTCTGAATAACCAACAAATCACAGAAGAAATCAAAAAAGAAATCAAAATATGCATAGAAACTAATGAAAATGAAAACACAACAACCCAAAACCTGTGGGACACTATAAAAGCAGTGCTAAGAGGAAAAATGTTCATCGCAGCACTGTTTATAATAGCCAGGACATGGAAACAACCTAGATGTCCATCAGTAGATGAATGGATAAGAAAGCTGTGGTACATATACACAATGGAGTATTACACAGCCATTAAAAAGAATACATTTGAATCAGTTCTGATGAGATGGATGAAACTGGAGCCAATTATACAGAGTGAAGTGAGCCAGAAAGAAAAACACCAATACAATATACTAACACATATATATGGAATTTAGGAAGATGGCAATGATGACCCTGTATGCAGGACAGCAAAAAAGACACAGATGTGTATAGCGGACTTTTGGACTCAGAGGGAGAGGGAGAGGGTGTGATGATTTGGGAGAATGGCATTGAAACATGTATAATAACATGTAAGAATCGAAATGCCAGTCTATGTCTGATGCAGGATATGACACGCTTGGGGCTGACGCACGGGGATGACCCGGAGAGATGTTGTGGGGAGGGGGGTGGGAGGGGGGTTCATGTTTGGGAACGCATGTACACCTGTGGTGGATTCATGTCAATCTATGCCAAAACCAATACAGAATTGTAAAGTAAAAATTAAAAATAAATAAATTAATTAAAAAAAAAAATTTCTCCAAGCCAGGTTTCAGCAATACATGAACCATGAAATTCCTGATGCTCAAGCCGGTTTTAGAAAAGGCAGAGGAACCAGAGATCAAATTGCCAACATCTGCTGGATCATGGAAGAAGCAAGAGAGTTCCAGAAAAACATCTATTTCTGCTTTATTGACTATGCCAAAGCCTTTGACTGTGTGGATCACAATAAACTGTGGAAAATTCTGAAAGAGATGGGAATCCCAGACCACCTGACCTGCCTCTTGAGAAACCTGTATGCAGGTCAGGAAGCAACAGTTAGAACTGGACATGGAATAACAGACTGGCTCCAAATAGGAAAAGGAGTACATCAAGGCTGTATACTGTCACCCTGCTTATTTAACTTATATGCAGAGTACATCATGAGAAATGCTGGACTGGAAGAAACACAAGCTGGAATCAAGATTGCCAGGAGAAATATCAATAACCTCAGATATGCAGATGACACCACCCTTATGGAAGAAAGTGAAAAGGAACTAAAAAGCCTCTTGATGAAAGTGAAAGAGGAGAGTGAAAAAGTTGGCCTAAAGCTCAACATTCAGAAAATGAAGATCATGGCATCTGGTCCCATCACTTCATGGGAAATAGATGGGGAAACAGTGGAAACAGTGTCAGATTTATTTTGGGTAGCTCCAAAATCACTGCAGATGGTGACTGCGGCCATGAAATTAAAAGATGCTTACTCCTTGGAAGAAAAGTTATGACCAACCTAGAGAGCATATTCAAAAGCAGAGACATTACTTTGCCGACTAAGGTCCATCTAGTCAAGGCTATGGTTTTTCCAGTGGTCATGTATGGATGTGAGAGTTGGACTGTGAAGAAGGCTGAACGCAGAAGAATTGATGCTTTTGAGTTGTGGTGTTGGAGAAGACTCCTGAGAGTCCCTTGGACTGCAAGGAGATCCAACCAGTCCATTCTGAAGGAGATCAACCCTGGGATTTCTTTGGAAGGAATGATGCTAAAGCTGAAGCTCCAGTACTTTGGCCACCTCATGCAATGAGTTGACTCATTGGAAAAGAGTCTGATGTTGGGAGGGATTGGAGGCAGGAGCAGAAAGGGATGACAGAGGATGAGATGGCTGGATGACATCACTGACTCGATGAATGTGAGTCTGAGTGAACTCCGGGAGTTGGTGATGGACAGGGAAGCCTGGCGTGCTGCGATTCATGGGGTCACAAAGAGTCGGACACGACTGAGCGACTGAACTGAGTTGAACTGATAGAGGATTTTAGAGTAGTGTAACTACTCAGTATAGTGAAGTGGACCCATTCAGTGAAACTATATAATGGTAGATACATGTCACTATATATTTGTTCCACCTCACACAGAGTGTACAACACTAGGAGTGAACCCATTGTGAACTATGGACTTTAGGTGACTATGATTTGTCAATGTAGATTCATCAGTTGTAAGGAATGTATCACTCTGGTGGGATATATTGATAAGGGACACTATACATAGATGGAGGCAGGAGGTATATGGGTAATCCCTGTACCTTTCACTCAAATTTGCTGTGAACTTAAACCTGCTCAAAAGAAAAAAAAAAAAATACGTAGTCTAAACACACAGTATTGACAGCCTGGATACCTGATTCTGTCCTTGTTTTCCATAATTTGCTGTTTGATTATATGTAAATCACAACAGATTTCTGTATTTATTTCCTTATTGAAAGGTGAAATGATTAAGAAAGTCACTAAAGTTCCTTTAGAGTCAGACTTGACCTGCAACTGAGTAACAAAGTTTCCCTTCGATTCTAACATTCAGTAATCTCCACTTCAATAAAAGTATTAAATTTTATGACATTAACTTTTGCTTTTATAATCAGAATATATATTTTTAAACGCCATGTTCTGATATTGGAGTTATTCTGTCTTTCTCTAACATTTTTGAGTGTTCAAGTTTACTTTATTCATTGGTATAAGTAGTCAGTGCTATTAATGCAAAATATACAATTTAGGACTGTTTTCAATATCATTGCTGTTCAACCAGTGTAGATAGACAAAGTAGCTGAGAAGTTACAGACCAAATATTTTTCTTTACAATTTGGACATACTTTTACACAGAGTTCAAACTCTGCTATCACCATTGTTAAGATTAAATGAAGATGTAAGAATTCAATAGGATTCATCATGTCATTCTGAAGAAACACAGTTGTCATGAGTTACCATTTGAGTCGAAACTAATTAAGGCTCAAATTACTACCTTCCTAAATGGCATGCTGGCTCTCCATGGGGAGAAACAACAGGCTGTATAAATGAGGAGTCAATTTAACTCTCACTATATGTGATAAGAACCATTCTACTGTAAAAAGAATAAAAATTGAGGTACATTTAGTTCTTTCTCCAGATCATAGATGGCTAAAGACTCCAAATGAGGTGTTCTTCTGAAGATTGGAAACTAGTAGGAAATTTCACTCTGATATTGAAGCTGGAAAGATTCAACATAAATTAATGAGATTAGCCATCTGCAGAAGTGACCTATTCGAACAGATGGTTCCTAAATGTGAGAATGATTACACAAGGGGGCTTCTCAAATCTCATTAAAGTGACTCAAATAAAGCCAATATAAGATGAACTGTGACCTAATTAATTGTAACTTCTTCTGTGTAATGTCAGAAGAAGGCTAAGGCAGGACTGAAGTCTTTGGGAGAGAAATGGAGAGCCAAGGGGCCAGAATGTGACCCTGGCATCCATTCAGGCAGCATATCTTGAGAGTCTACTTTTGGGCCAAGCATTTAGCAATATGTTGGCTCTTACCTAGAGAATAGGAACCACAACACTGAAGATAAATGTTTGTATTTGCTTGGCAAATATGTTTTATTTTTGTTTGTAAAGTGTTGAATTAAACTACCAGATTTTATTAATGCTACTAATTTAAAAATCTCAAATTTTCTCCAGTCAGATCATTTAATAAAGATAAATAAACTGATCAACCAGTATAAATATTTTGTTTACTTATTTTTTAAAATCTCATCATATTTAATAAAATTATTATTTTATTGAAAAAATGCTAAGTAGAAGACACCTTGCATAAATCTATGGAGAATGCAATAATTGATCTGTCAATGTCTTATTTACTACCTTCAGAGTGTATAATCATAGGGGAAATAAATCCATGAAAACATAGCTATAATATTAAATGAAAGGATAAAGAAAAGAAATAATAATTCTTCATTTGGTATTTAGAAACTGGGGGTAGAATAGGAGAAACTTTCATGAAAGGAATAATATGAGCCGAATCTGAAAAGACCCAAGTAGCTCTTGCAAAGAGAAATGGCTTGCCAAGTGGAGGATATAATGTAGTTAAATCATAAAAGGAAAAGGAGAAACTGGAAAAATTTCTGGAATATAGCAGGTATGGAGAGAGTAATTACAAATAAGTGGAGAAATACATTCAAAATAAGGTCGCTGAGTGTTACATGTCAAGATAAATATACTAAACTTAATTTTTTTTTCTTTCTTTTTAAAAAAATTTTATTTATTTTATTATTTGTGGGGGGGAGATGGGAGGTGGGTTCGGGATTGGGAACACCTGTACACCCGTGGCGGATTCATGTTGATGTGTGGCAAAACCAATATAAACTTAATTCTTTAGCATGCAGGAAGCTATTAAAATATTGAGTTAGCATGTAAATGGAGATCATGATTAAACATTTGGATGTCTCCATGCACAGTTGTAAAATTGTTTTCTGACTTTCAAATTAGTCTATTGTTATTTGGATGAATATACTAGCATACGAACATCCCTAGATAGACTGATAAAAATTAATATCCAGATTATAAAATACTGAGAAACAGACTGTGGTCTCATGATATAAATATCTCATGAAGTCATAAGATAACAAAAAAATTGTTGTAAATGTTTTTACTCAATCATTTTCCTTTAGACTATGATAAAGCCTGTATCTCCTATGCTTAATTATCACTGAATTAAAAACTGAATTTAGTCAAACTAACATTAATTTAGTGAACTAATAAATCTTCATTAAAAGAAAACTTTTTTCTCCCTCAAAACTACTTAGATAATTATATTGCTATACATATATTCTCCTTAGAATTTGAAATTTCGCATACTTTGAGATTAGAATGTTATTTCAGCTATCTCCTTTTTAATGAAAAAAAATCTTTTGAGAGTAACTTTAAAATATATATTTTAATTTGTACTTCAAGTCAGAGATTATAAAATACTTCTCCATTTGTTTTATTCAATGAGAATTTTTAATATTGACATTAATAATTTTTACCTAGCTATTTTCTTTGTCAATGTATCCCTGAATGAGAGACTAAAGTGTCAAGTTATATGCTCCTAGAATTCTTTTTTTTCAGAGAATCATCATGAACCCTAAAAAAAGAAAAATAGCAAATTTATTTATTAACTTGTGTAAATAGAATACTTTTCTTTTCTATTCTTTTAATTACTTGATTCAATATCTAAAAGAAAATTCTGCTTGATATCATAGATTTTAATACAAAGTAAAACTGAGAATCATTTCATACTTATGTATCATTTGGCTATGTGTGTGCTAAGTCGCTTCAGTTGTGTCCAACTCTTTGCGACCCTATGGACCGTAGCTCGTCAGGCTCCTCTGTCCATGGGACTCACCAGGCAAGATCACTGGAGTGTGTTGCCATGCCCTTCTCCAGAGGATCTTCCCAACCCAGGGATTGAACCCATGTCTCTCACATCTCCTGAACTGGCAGATGGGTTTTTACCACTAACTCCACCTGGGAAGCCCTTCACTTGGCTATACATTATATCATAAACAGTATGTTTATCTGGAAACAGTTTTTAATTTTTAACTACCTAATGAAAGGATACTGGTTATATTGTTCTTTTCTTCTATATAAGCTAGTGTCTATCACTATAGTGATTTCTATGGAAATAAGAAACAAAAACAGAAAATTAAAAATCTAAAAGTACTTCCATACCACCAAAATAATGGGAGAAATAGGAGTCTCTCAAAGGATCATGTAATATTAAGCTGCCAGAATGGTGCTAATGCTATGATTTTGGTGAACTGTCACTCATGTCAGAAGTAGGATTACTTTAGAACTCATGTTCTCCAACAACACATTGCTAACCCTTGGACTTGAGCCACACATGTGGGCTGAAAGAGCTCACCCCCATTTGATTTCAAACAGGTCACCTATCTAATTTCCACAACATTCAGGAGCCATTACCCTTACTGCTTCTGCAAGTTCCATGTCAAACATCAGGCAGTCATCCAAGAATAGTATTTGAGACTGAACAATGACTCTCTAAAATATCTTGGAGTCCAAATGCCCATTACCTGTGACTGTGGCCTTATTTTGAAATAGAATCTTTGCAGGAGATCAAGTTAAGATGAATTCATTAGGATGAACACTAATCCAATATGTCTGTGTCCATCCACAGAGGGTAAATTTGGACATAGACACTGAGAGACAGAGAAAATGTCATGGGGAGATGGGAATTAAGTTGCCACAAGCCAAATAAGGCCAAACATTGCCAGCCAACCACCAGAAACTAGGAGACAGGCATGGTACAGTTTCTCCCTCATAATCCTTGGAAGAAAAAATTGTATTCTCTAAAGGAGTGAGATAATAAATTTCTGTTGATTAATCCATATAGTTTGTAGTTCTTTGTTATGGCAGGCCTACAAAACTAGTACAACTGTCTTCTCTGAGAGAATAAGACTGTTGTTCCACAATACTAACCAGTCCTTCAATCAGTATGGTCATTTCCAGCATTTCCTAGAGTGGTCTTAAACTCTTCCAGATAAAGGACAAACACTCTTATTTATTGTCCCTTCTGATGGTGGGTGAAAAATACATATGTGCAGTTAAAATTGGAAGATTCCAACCTAGAAATGAAATAGATTTTCAGAGTGATATTTTTGGAAGATGTGTTATTCTATGTTAATTTTATAAAATTCTTAATAGTTAACTTATCATGACCAAAACCTGAATTATTATTCACAATTTTTTGTAATTAAGGGTAAGACTAGATTTGTGGGTATCATCAACAAACACAGCAACAGTTTTTAAGAGTCATCAGGAGTCAGCTTCTATGGGCAGTGCTATAGACAACCAACAAAATGAGTAAAGATGAAACCCTCAAAATACACAAATACTAAAGAAATGTAAAGGCAAAAAGATTCGTATGTCTTCAATAGACACATTTTGTATTGCATATAGAGGCCATGGAACAGTGAGTATCAGTATCTTTTTCTTGTGATGAAATATATCAGATAAGCCAGCTGCTGTAGAATCTCTGTGGCTCCCCCTAATTCATATGTTGAAATCTAACCCCCGATGTGATGATGCTTGGTAGTAGGCTTTGGAGATGTGATTATGCCATGAGAGCAGAGTCCTTATGAATGGAGCCAGTGCCCTTATTACAGATCTCAGAGTGCTCCTTCAGCCCTTAATTCATATGAGGACCCAGGAAGAATACTGCCATCTGTAAGCTAGGAAGTGGGCCCTTACCAGATGTTGCACCTACTGGTACCTTGATCTTGAATTTTCTAGCCTCTAGAACTATAAGAAATAAATATTCATTGTTTAAGCTACGCAGTTTTTGCTTTATTGGTCACAGCAGCCAAAATGGACTAAAACAACCAGACATGATGCATTTACAAATAAAGAATGCAGAGAGATGATTCTTGGACCTGAATAAGAGATGGTACTTGAATATTCACATACACTGGAGAATAAATGTGTAAGTACCTCTTTTACAACTATTATTCTAAATCTTCACTAAGTCACTACTTTTCATAAGAGCTCATAGATTGCGGGCATCCCAGGTGGCTCTATGGCAAAGAATCTCCCTGCCAATTCAGGAGCTACAGGGGACATGGGTTCAATCCCTGGATCAGGAAGCTCCCATGGAGAAGGAATTGGCAACCCACTCCTTCATTCTTGCCTGGAAAATCCCATGGGCAGAGGAACCTGGTGGTCTACGGTACATGTGGTCACAAAGATTCAGACACAACTGAGCAACTGAGCACATAGATTTTATGCCACATTTTTTAACCAGGCTGTTTGTACAACAAAAAGGTATCAGAAGTGATGGTTGGTAGTAGGCAATGGGTGGGGAGAGTGTTCCTCCAGAAAGAGGGCCAGTATTTCATGTTACAAGAACAAGATAGATCACAAGAATTAGTGGTCCTTTGAAAATTATTCCCACATCTCCTTGGCTGCCCTCATAAGCATCCATTCTCCTAATCTCTGCACTGCAAGGCACCTGACATGTGCCACTTTAAAATTTCTGTCAGTTTGTTGGTTGCAAACTAGGATTTATCTTTGGGAGATATTGGTGGAAAATTGGAGAATTGAGGGCAAAATTCAGGCTATTCCTGTCACAGTTTCAGCCTTTGATGGCTTTCTGGCCAAGGCTGCTGCTTCTCTGTGGTTTCAGCTCCCACTAGATAAGTCCACTGTGTGCATGTTCCACTATCCCCAGGGCTTTAGAGTTACTTCCTCTACTCAGTTTCTCTCTAGCTTAAGGGTATCAAGTGAAAAGTGAAAATGATAATCACTCAGTCACGTCCAGCTCTTTGCCACCCATGGACTGTAGCCCTCCAGGCTCCTCTATCCATGGGATTTCCAAGGCAAGAATACTGGAGTTGGTTGCTATTTGCTAAATGATCACTTGAGATACAAATCTCTGGAGGACCTCAAAGTGTTTCAGACATCAGCTATTGATTATGCAAATAACCAATGACCTGAATAAATTCTATTATAAATATTTGTGGCAATCCCCATATTTATCCACACCAGTAGTATTTATCTGCTCCAATGGTGCCTTCATTTTCCATGTGGTACACCAACTGTGGCAAATCAAGTCATGTTTCTGGATTTCTTTCCATGCATTCTTTTAAGTCTACCATTTCTGCACCAATGCCCCTGAGTATGGCATGAACAAGACAGGAGCCCCACTTGAAGGTGGTATTCTCTGAAAGGATATAAATGTCAATAAGGCCCAGGACAACACAAGGGCTCTTATAACTAGTCCCAGCTACCCAGAATATGCAGACTCCATGTACACATTGACAATGCAGCACTGACAGTTTCCTCTTCACTTCTACTAATGACACCTGAAAGCGAGTGAGAGAATTCCATCTTAGAACATTCTTCTGTCAGTTGATGCAGTTTTTCACTACCATTTCTTTTAGAGATGGGGGCGGGGAGCTGAAGTGAATGGATATCAGTCCTCTTTAAGAAAGACCAGAGCAGCACTATCCTTTTTCTCTAAATGTTTTTGGGTCTTGGGATATGAAAGGTTGATTGGTGACACAGCAAAATCACTCCTTGACTTGACAACTGCAATGATGAAGCAGTAAAGTTCATAGGAGAAGTTTGCTTGGTTGGATTGAATGGGTTAAACCATTACTGATTCACCTGCTTTGGTGTAGATGGCTGTCCTACACTTAGGGGAGGACATGGCTGTTTTCAAAAAAGTGGTAGGCTAGTCAGAGAAAAATGGCAATACACTGGCTAGTGTGAGGATCCTGTATAAGTTAAAAAGAAAGTGTTTGTTGCAGGGATAAATCTGTATGCCATGTTTAGTTCTGGAGGGAATTCTTCTCTGGCTACTAGAACTATTATGCCAAAATAAAACAACAGGATATTTGCTTTTCTTCATTCATTTCTTGAGACAGAAGTATCTGCAAAACTACACACAAATTATAGGTCTTCCAATTTTATTTCTAATAGTAGAAAACAACAGTTTTCTCTGTAAATATAAGAAAAAAATCAAGGAGACATAAGACAAAATTCAGTAATTAAAATTTTCACAAAGGGATCAAATAGGAACAAATAACTCTTACACTTTCAGGAAAATATGAAATTTCTCATTCATATTCCAAATAATATTAATATTTCTTCTTTGAAATAAGAAAAGCCAACCATATAGGATGACAAAATAACTACTGTGGTGAGCAATGACTTTTCACTCTTCCTTTCCTGTCTTTTATTTTAGTGGCTATGGATGGTCAATTACTCCAGCTTTGAAGGCATTTTGTACTTTTCGGTGCCTAACAGTGTTAGTTTTTTTCTGTTGTGCTGCTCAAAGATGAAGCATTCTGTACCTCTTCAGGGCTTTGTTTGTTTTCTTGTTTTGTGTTGTTTTGTTTGGGATTTGTTTCAGGGTCAGATGGTGGTGGTAGAACAGATCTTCCAAAGTTAATGTGTTTTCACAGCACACTGGGTTGCTGCTTGTAGCACCCCAGGGTCTCCCAGCATTCTTCTTTAAAATCCAGTAATTTAATGAAACATTTTTTCAGTTCCATATCACAATTCTTTAATTTGGCAATTGAAGTCATTCATAAATAATGATCAGCATAGGATGGGAAATGTCTATTCAATATTAAAATGATCTCAACTTCAGGTCTCTGAAACTTGCTGATGATATAGCTGTCTTGACTAAACACTGAAGTTTAATTTATCAAACATAGTTTCTATAAGCAATCTGGTTGTGAAAACAATATTTTATCTCTTTATAAATCAATACATACATGACATTTTTTCTGTGTTAACAGTCAGTGGTTATAAGGTGTATTTTGCTTGTAAGAACTTCAGAAAATAGTCATTCTGTCTTGTCTATATTCTCTAGAAGAAAACTGTGTTCAAACTGAAGTCCCAGTAATGAGTGTTTTGACTTTTTTTTTTTTAAGTTACAGAGAGGTCATATTTTAAGGAGGCATCACAGATGGAAACTAGTCAATGGCACTGAATCCTTTAAGAAACTAGTCCTGGAGCCTGAGATAGACATTTCCATCCTGAACTTCTCAATAATTTGGGGGGAACTGTTTCTTAAAATTCAACTTATCTATCAGCAAGTACCAGTTGAGCTCCAACAAACCAAAACTAGGCTCAGTAATGTAGAGAATATAAAGAAAATATCAGTTTCAATTCTTGTTCTTAAGTAGTCCATAAGAGTTCTCTTAGCTGACTCCCTTACTCTTTTTTCACTTGTTTAAACAAATTGTATCAGAGATAGTGAAGATTACAAGTTTAGAGGCATCAGCATTTCTCCTCTAATTCTGGAAATCCTAAAGATTCAGTTTCAGGCAAGTCTGATAATTCACATGTGTTCCTAGATTTTAGAGGGGATGAGCGATTTTCTGAATATGTCTAAACACTGTCAACTTCCTTGTCACAGATGCTCACTTTTAACTATTTTGTTACTACTACATAATGTAAACTAACAATGTAAAGTAGTGAGTCAGTTCCCAAATATCTGAAAATCAGGAGAGTATTATTTCCAGTTACTTAAGGAAAAGAATTTAGGTATATAATTTTGTGGAATCTTTATTATATATTATAATATATAATTGATATATATATATTATACTATATATATATACACACATTTTTCATATATAAATACATGCATGTACTAAGTTACCTCAGTCATGTCTGACTCTTTGCGACCCTATGGACTACAGCTCACCAGGCTCCTCTGTCCATGGGGTTCTCCAGGCAAGAATACTGGAGTGGGTTGTTATCTCCCCCTCTAGGGGATCTTCCCAACCCAGGGATCAAACTAACATCTCTTAAATCTCCCACATTGGCAGGCAGGTTCTTAACCACTAGTGCCACCTGGCATGTTATAAAATGTACATCATTCAGAGAATTTAGATTTATAACTCTATGTTGACACAGATTGTAAGTTCTCAAATACCTTGACACTCTTTTTTCTTCTCCAAAATAAAGAAATAAACTTGGAAATTTTTCATATTCTTTATTGATTTTATGTCCATAAAATCATTTGCAGATAGCAATTTATACCTAAAGTCCTGGAAGCTCAGTTGGCCAAAAACATCTATAATAATCACAGATACCACTGGAAATGGTCAAAACTAAGCAATATGGTTCAGTCTTGGCTACCTAAACCTTATCCTTAGCTTCAACTCATTGAAATAATTATTTATAATTTGTATCCTCAATTACATTGAAGACATGCCAGTAACAATATTTGTTAAATAAATTATGATATATAGTTGATGGTATATCTCTTTAGCAATTAGTAAGGATGTGCCAGGATGTGGATTGATGACTTTCTGTCATTACTAACATGTTTCTGGTGAGCAGAATATGGCTCCTTAAAGATGTCTATGTCCTAATCCCAGGAATCTGTAAATATGTTACCTTTCCTGGATAAAGGAACTTGCATAAGTGATTAAAAGTTAAGAATTTGGGATAAGAAGATAATCCTGACTATTCATGTGGGCCCAACGTAATCACAACAGTTCTTATAACAAAGAGGTAGGATAGTGAGAGGAGATATGACAATTAAGCAGATGTAGTGAAGCACGCCGGCTGTGATGGACCACGCAAAAGCACAGTCAAGAGGAGCTACCCCAGGTCCGAGGTCAGGGGCAGTGGCTGAGAGGAGCAACCCCACATTCTAGGAGCAGTGTATGCATGGGTGCAGGAGGGCTGAAAGGAGCTACTCCACATTCAAGGTCAGGAAGGGGTGGCCCTGAGGAGATACCTCTCATCCAAAGTAAGGAGTAGCGGCTGCACTTTGCTGGAACAGCCATGAAGAGATACCCCACGACCAAGATAAGAGAAACCCAATTAAGATGGTAGGGACTGAGAGAGGGCATCAGAGGGCAGACACACTGAAACCATAATCACAGAAAACTAGCCAATTTGATCACAAGGACCACAGCCTTGTCTAACTCAATGAAACTAAGCCATGCCGTATGGGGCCACCCAAGATGGGTGGGTCATGGTGGAGAGGTCTGACAGAATATGGTCCACTGGAGAAGGGAATGGCAAACCACTTCAGTATTCTTGCCTTGAGAACCCCATGAAGGGTATGAAAAGGCAAAGTGATAGGATACTGAAAGAGAAACTCCCCTGGTCGGTAAATGCCCAATATGCTACTGGATATCAGTGAAGAAATAACTCCAGAAATAATGAAGGCACGAAGCCAAAGCATAAACAATACCCAGCTGTGGATGTGACTGGTGATAGAAGCAAGGTCCGATGCTGTAAAGAGCAATATTGCACAGGAACCTGGAATGTCAGGTCCATGAATCAAGGCAAATTGGAAGTGGTCAAAAGGAGATGGCAAGAATGAACATCAACATTCTAGGAATCAGCGAACTAAAATGGACTGGAATGGGTGAATTTAACTCAGATGACCATTATATCTACTACTGTGAGCAGGAATCCCTTAGACGAAATGGAGTAGCCATCATGGTCAACAAAAGAGTCTGAAATGCAGTATTTGGATGCAATCTCAGAAACGACAGAATGATCTCTGTTCGTTTCCAAGGCAAACCATTCAATATCACGGTAATCCAAGCCTATGCCCCACACAGTAACACTGAAGAAGCTGAAGTTGAATGGTTCTATGAAGACCTACAAGACCTTTTAGAACTAACACCCCCAAAAGATATCCTTTTCATTCTAGGGGACTGAAATGCAAAAGTAGAAAGTAAAGAAACAACTGGAATAACAGGCAAATTTGGCCTTGAGGTATGGAATGAAGCAGGGAAAGACTAATAGAGTTTTGCTAAGAGAATGCACTGGTCATAGCAAACACCCTCTTCCAACAACACAACAGAAGACTCTACACATGGACATCACCAGATGGCCAACACCAAAATCTGATTGATTATATTCTTTGCAGCCAAAGATGGAGAACCTCTATACAGTCAGCAAAAACAAGAGCTGACTGTGGCTCAGATCATGAACTCCTTATGCCAAATTTATACTTAAATTGAAGAAAGTAGGGAAAAACCACTAGACCATTCAGGTATGACCTAAATCAAATCTCTTATGATTATACAGTGAAAGTGAAAAATAGATTTAAGGGACTAGATCTGATAGAGTGTCTGATGAACTATGGATGAAGGTTTGTGACATTGTATAGGAGACAGGGATCAAGACCATCCCCATGGAAAAGAAATGCAAAAAAGCAAAATAGCTGTCTGAGGAGGCCTTACAAATAGCTGTGAAAAGAAGAGAAGTGAAAAGCAAAGGAGAAAAGGAAAGATATAAGCATCTGAATGCAGAGATCCAAAGAATAGCAAGAAGAGATAAGAAAGACTTCCTCAGTGATCAGTGCAAAGAAATAGAGGAAAACAACAGAATGGGAAAGACTAGAGATCTCTTCAAGAAAATTAGAGATACCAAAGGAACATTTCATGCAAAGATGGGCTCAATAAAGGACAGAAATGGTATGGACCTAACAGAAGGAGAAGATATTAAGAAGAGGTGGCAAGAATACACAGATGAACTGTACAAAAAAGATCTTCACGACCAAGATAATCATGATGGTGTGATCACTCACCTAGAGCCATACATCCTGGAATGTGAAGTCAAGTGAGCCTTAGAAAGTATCACTATGAACAAAGCTAGTGGACGTGATGGAATTCCAGTGGAACTCTTTTAAATCCTGAAAGATGATGCTGTGAAAGTGTTGCACTCAATATGTCCACAAATTTGGAAAACTCAGCAGTGGCCACAGGACTGGAAAAGGTCAGTTTTCATTCCAATCCCAAAGAAAGGCAATGTGAAAGAATGCTCAAAATACCGCACAATTGCACTCATCTCACACGCCTGTAAAGTAATGCTCAAAATTCTCCAAGCCAGGCTTCAGCAATACATGAACCGTGAGCTTCTAGATATTCAAGCTGGTTTTAGAAAAGGCAGAGGAAGCAGAGATCAAATTGCCAATATCTGCTGGATCATCGAAAAAAAGAAGAGAGTCCCAGAAAAACATCTATTTCTGCTTTATTGATTATGCCCAAGCCTTTGACTGTTTGGATCACAATAAACTGTGGAAAATTCTGAAAGAGATGGGAAGACCAGACCAACTGACCTACCTCTTGAGAAACCTGTATGCAGGTGAGGAAGCAACAGTTAGAACTGGACATGAAACAACAGACTGGCTCCAAATAGGAAAAGGAGTGCGTCAAGGCTATATGTTGTCACCCTGCTTATTTAACTTATATACAGTGTACAGCATGAGAAACGCTGTGCTGGAGGAAACACAAGCTGGAATCAAGATTACTGGAAGAAATATCAATAACCTCAGGTATGCAGATGACACCACTCTTATGGCAGAAAGTGAAGAGGAACTAAAGAGCTTCTTGATGAAAGTGAAAGAGGAGAGTGAAAAAGTTGGCTTAAAGCTCAACATTCAGAAAATGAAGATCATGGCATCTGGTCCCATCACTTCATGGGAAACAGATGGGGAAACAGTGGAAACAGTGGCTGACTTTGTTTTGGGGCTCCAAAATCACTTAAGATAGTGACTGCAGCCATGAAATTAAAAGACACTTACTCTTTGAAAGAAAAGTTATGACCAACCTAGATAGCATGTTGAAAAGCAGAGACACTGCTTTGCCAACAAAGGTCCATCTAGTCAAGGCTATGGTTTTTCCAGTATTCATGTATGGACGTGAGAGTTGGACTGTGAAGAAAGCTGAGTGCCAAAGAATTGATGCTTTTGAACAGTGGTGTTAGAGAAGACTCTTGAGAGTCCCTTGGACTTCAAGGAGATCCAACCAGTCCATTCTAAAGGAGATCAGTCCTGGGTGTTCTTTTGAAGGACTGATGCCAAAGCTGAAACTCTAGTACTTTGGCCACCTCATGCGAAGAGTTGACTCATTGGAAAAGACTCTGATGCTGGGAGGGATTGGGGGCAGGAGGAGAAGGGGACAACCGAGGATGAGATGGCTGGATGGCATCACCGACTTGATGGACATGAGTTTGAGTAAACTCCGGGAGTTGGTGATGGACAGGGAGGCCTGGCATGCTGTGATTCATGGGGTCACAAAGAGTCAGACACAACTGAGCAACTGAATTGAACTGAACTGAGTGTGATTCAGCCATTAGCCAAGGAATCCAAGCATCCTCCCTAAGGTAGAAAAGGTAAGGAATAGATTTTTCCCTAGAAAATTCCAAAAGTAACTCAATGGTGCTGAAACTTTTAGTCCCTTAAGACTTATTTTCAGACTTTTCTACTGCAAT
Source organism: Oryx dammah (assembly GCF_014754425.2). Classification (NCBI taxonomy): domain Eukaryota; kingdom Metazoa; phylum Chordata; class Mammalia; order Artiodactyla; family Bovidae; genus Oryx; species Oryx dammah. The sequence continues at coordinate 126,529,938 of NW_024070186.1, forward strand.
TTGTAATATTTGTATTGCTATAAGGCAGTAAGTTTGTGGCAATTTGTTACATCAAGAACAGGAAACTAATACATTCTTTGGTTTAAGAAAAATCATACTAGAAAATTTTGAAGTTAGCAGAAAGAGCAACTTTATCTTCCATCTAGTTCCCCCTAACTTGTATTGCCATGAATTACAAAGTACTAAAACACTAACAAGGATGAGTACAGTTTTCATAGCAGGGATGGGTCATTAATATGCAAACAAAATTTAAAATATATCTGACAGGTTGAAAATTAAGGCATACAAAATGAGAAATTAATCAGAAGAGAAGAAGCTGTGATTTTGCACAAAAATACAACAGAGCAAGAGAAGAGGTGAGAGGTTATTTGTTTTCTTTTTTTTAAAGCCCATGACTTTGAGACCAGTAAGATTTAACAGTGGGCATTAGTGGGGCAGAAAACGGACTGTGGTGTTCTGTGGTAAAATTTGCTAAGTCATTTGGTCCAACTCATCCTCCATCTACCAACTCAGTTTAAACAGAGCTTTAGCACCAGATGCTTTTCTTAAGGAAAATACTGGAGTTGTGTTTATAGAAATTGAATGGCTAGGAGAAAAAAAAAAAAAAAACTTTTCTAAGATCAAGTTAGGACTTCAGAGTTATTTCATATCATTTGAAGTTTGCAGGGGAAGGATATGAGAAACAGCGTTACTGCATTTGGTTTCAACATACCATTACCAAAGCTTGCCTGAAAGTCCCACAGCTCTCTCCAATATCTTCATCTGACAGTCAGACTTATAATCAAGGAAGCAGGACTTTGGAGAAACTAAACTTCAATACATAACAACAAAGGGAACCCAAGACACCTATTTATATTGATCAACATGCAAATACTGCTGAAGTATTTCTAGCAGATTGAATAACAAGGCACACATATTGAGAAATTTATTCAAATATAAGAATCTATGATTGAAAGTGAAAATTTTTCAGTTGTGTCCGACTCTTTGCGACCCCATTGACTGTAGCCTGCCAGGGTCCTCTGCTCATGGATTTCTCCAGGCCAGAATACTGGAGTAGATAGCTGTTCCCTTTGCCAGGGGATCTTCATAACCCAGGGATCAAATCCAGGTCTCCCTCATTGCAGTAGGAGTCTTAAACTGCCTGAGCCACCAGAGAAGCCCAACAGATTGAATAACAAAGCACATATACTGAGAAATTTATCCAAATAGAAGCTGTGATCCAAACTGAGTCTTTATTCTTGAATATTAACCAAAAGCCAAAGTCACCGCGTCTTTGAGAAAACAGTACTTTGGATAACAAGGAAAAAACTAGGGAAATTTTTACAATTTTAAGTGTGTATCCTCAAAGCTGTTTGATAAGTTATTGAGACCATAAAATATAAACAAGAAAAGTTTGTTGTAAAATTGCAAATAGCAAAAGAAATTTGCAAATTTTGGAAATATGTATAAGTAAATATAGTCCTGTTGAAGTAAGGGCAAACAAGAAGAGTGTGAAAAAAAAAAAAAAAAAAACAGTTTAACAAATAGATTAAGCAGGGAAGATAACATTCAACTAACAAAATAAATAAAGAAAAAATTAAAAATAAGCAAATAATGCACCCAAATACTGAAAGGACTTTCCAATTTTAACAGGACCACCAAGTTAGTAGTGGAGTAGGTAGTCTTTCCCTTCTCAGTACCCACTCCAGTATTCTGTCCTGGAGAATTCCATAGACTGTATAGTCTATGGGTTGCAAAGAATTGGACATGACTGAGAGACTTTCACTCACACCAAGGTCCTAGAGAGTGAAGTATCAGAAAATCAAAAGAGAACCAAGTCCAACAGCAACAATGAAAAAAAAAAGAAGATTCCAACTGGTATAAAATATTTTTGTAGTTCATTTACAAGAAACTTTAAAATGATAAATTATAAACATTGTTGGAAATAGCTTTTAGTAACATCTAAACAAGTTCAATAGTTTTCTAAGCAATTGTTATTAATATACTACAGCTAAATATGTCTCTATAACACTTGGCCATATCTCTCTTCACTTTTCCACAATCTGCCTCACCTGTGTCTGGTTCCCAACCTGAATATTGCCTCTTGTTTATCATCAAGCTCTGTCCCTCTCGACTTGTCATTCACATGTGTTTACTCAGCAGGTTCCAGGTTACTCTCAAGGACTCTGGATCAATTTCTCACACTGACCTTCCCTATTATGAATTACTTCTGAGGGCCCCAGCCTCTCATATCCTGCCAGCCCAATAAGCAACCAGTACATCCCTTACTTTGGGGAGGATGGAAAAATCTTAGGATTTTTTTTGAAATAACCAAATTCATTTTAATCCATCAGGTGCATGTGAAAAAATTTTGACAAGGAACAGGTTCTTATTCTTCTTGCTTTGATTTTAGTTTATCCCCTCGGTTATTGAAATGATATATATTTTTTTCTTGTAGTATTTCTGTCAATTTTCTTTCAGTCATCCAGAGTTTGCTCACTATAAGATATGTTTTTAAGCCATCTGTAGCTACAATTCATAGCCCATTTATGTCCAGATCAGCAAAATGTATTTCAGTAGACATAAGTTGAATGAAGATAGATTCAGAAATTACACTAATGGAAACACTCAAAATACAAGATTTGTTGCCTGTCGCATGGCCAAAAATTACAGCCATATTGAAAATTAGGTATGCATGTGGCACAAGTCCTCAAAGCCTGAAAAATTTCTCATCCTTAAATGGTTTCTAAGAAAATGCTACATGATTTAAAAATGCAATCATTCATGAACCCAGGCAAGAAAGTGATGTGACAACTATTGTGTGCAATTTTATGTGTAATCATAGCAGTCACTTTTTTTTTTAATTTATTTTTTTTACTTTACAATTCTGTATTGGTTTTGGCATACATTGACATGAATCCACCACGGGTGTACATGCGTTCCCAAACATGAACCCCCCTCCCACCCCCCTCCCCACAACATCTCTCTGGGTCATCCCCGCGTACCAGCCCCAAGCGTGCCATATCCTGCATCGGACATAGACTGGCAATTCGATTCTTACATGATATTATACATGTTTCAATGCCATTCTCCCAAATCATCTCACCCTCTCCCTCTCCCACTGAGTCCAAAAGTGCGCTATATACATCTGTGTCTATTTTACTGAAGGAATGAAGTGGTAGAGACCTCCCCAAGAAGAGATCCAGAAGTCTAAAATCAGTGCTTTCCCCATGTTTTTAATAGCACTTTGATTTCAACATCGATTGAGTTTATTGAAAGTCTCCACTGGCCACTTTAAGTATCAGGATAAATTGAAAGTTCCCAATGGTGTTACTGAAACCTACCACTAGCAGGCACCTTTAGTTTTTCAGAGAGCCAATGACTGACTATAACTGGCTACTTAAAACCCTTGGCAAGCAGCCAGAGGATTCCTGAAATTAGCTGCTTTTCTGGCCTGTTTTCATTGAATTAAAAAAAAAAAAAAGCTTTATAGAAAGTAATTACAAAGTCTTTACATTAATTCTAGTAATTAAATGTGACGACACCTATTATTATTAGCTTCTGTTCTTTTCTGCATTACTTGAGGCAAAGGGAGTTCGACATAAGAGTTTATGCCTGGCTGGGCATGAATTATTTAAATCAAATAAATGGACATATTACAAATGTATTCTATTTGAATAACTTGGAAAAGTGAGAAGTTGTATTTTGAGTGTAAAGAGTTATTAATATCATAATGAAAGTAAAGTGGTGTGACCAGGCCAAAGAACACTAAAATGACCAAATCCCGTTTCCTGATTCAAGTAGTTTTTAAAGATAAAACCAGTATCAAGAATATCAGGAAATCAGAGACTGGTAGAAATGGATTCTCTTTCTTAAACCATCTATCTTAATTTGGAAAATGGCATTCTGGAGAAAAAAAGTATGTGTCTTCCCTTTGCTCTTTTCATATGGTGTTTATTGCATTTTGACTAATGTCCATGTACTTAACATCTTCCAGGTATTAGCATAAGACAAATGACCAAAAACAAGACTCAGAAGACCTCTTTACATGGTCATTTTATGATAGCTGTATATTGAATTAATATCTAGAAAGTAATTGTTTCTATGACATCCATTAAGTCCAGTATGGAGAAGCAAAAGCAATTTATTTAATACTTTAATAATTATTTATTTATTATTTATCTCATCTTGGCTTTAAACTATTTATAATAGCCAGGACATGGAAACAACCTAGATGTCCATCAGCAGATGAATGGATAAGAAAGCCTTGGTACATATACACAATGGAGTATTACTCAGACATTAAAAAGAATACATTTGAATCAGTTCTAAAGAGTGGATGAAACTGGAGCCGATTATACAGAGTGAAGTAAGCCAGAAAGAAAAACACCAATACAGTATACTAACACATATATACGGAATTTAGAAAGATGGTAATGATAACCCTGTATGCAAGACAGCAAAAGAGACACAGATATATAGAACGGACTTTTGGACTCAGTGGGAGAGGGAGAGGGTGGAATGATTTGGGACAATGGCACTGAAACATGTATACTATCATGTAAGAAATGCATCGCCAGTCTATGTTCAATAAAGGATACAGTATGCTTGGGGCTGGTGCATGGGGATGATCCAAAGAGATGATAGGGGTGGGAGGTGGGAGGGGGCTTCAGGATTGGGAACTCATGTACACCCGTGGCAGATTCATGTCAATATATGGCAAAACCAATACAGTATTGTAAAGTAAAATAAAGTAAAAATAAATATTAAAAAAATAAAATAAAAATAAACTATTTAAAATTAGAATGTTTGCCATGATATTCTCAGAAGGAGACAGTAGGAGATAGTTGATATGTGTTTGTCTCCTTCCAAGCATACACTTACTGCTTACTCTTTACCATGGTCCCATTTTATTATCATCCCTAGTTTCTAAGTGCTATTCCAGGAAGGTTAACCAAACTCCCATCTATGGAAATAAGCATGAATCCTTGACTATACTAGTCAACACAGTCCCTTCTGTGATCACAAGTATTTACTTCAGTGATGAGAATGTGTTTTAAGATAAGAATGTATGGTCCAAACAAAGTGAAACATAAAAACTCTTCTCACAATTCTGATATATATATATACTCTCTCCAATCAACATGATATGCTGGAAAGATGAAGTACAGCCATTTGTCTATAAAGTAAAAGCCAATCTTCAGATGAATTTGATACATGGAGAAGGCAGAGCAGTAGAAAACAGTGAATGATTGAGATGGAACCAAGACTAAGCCAATCTTGCATCCCAACTCTTTTATTTATTTATTTTGTGAACTCTTAAATCAGTTTGATTTGGATTATGGTCTAATAATCAAGAATCTTGACTGTTACAGTGATAGGAGGAGATAATAAGAAAATAAGTTCCCTGTGAAATTAACAAAATATTTTTAAGCAAAATGGAGTAGAACAAATGTTCTTGACACAGTGCTTCTCAGAGTACCATAGCATAGTAATGAATCCCCAGACCTCGACAGTCCTATCAATAAATTTTGGTCAATACATATTATGTATTTTGGTAAAGCTGAGTATATTCATTGTTTTTATGAAACATAAAACACTTTTTATGCTACATATAGGTTTTGTCAGTTGCCTTAATCAAGAATTTGAACTCCAGTTGTGTTCAGTTACAATTAAAGGTAGAAAATCTAAATTTGGGAGTAGAACTAAAAGCACTTCTACTACCCATATCTCAAACAATACTATGCTTTTTCCAAATAGAATAATAAATCTTAGAAATATGTCTCTATTGGTAAAATTGTCTCTAATGGCTTGTTAATCACCATGATGTATAATTATCAGCAATGGGTTCTTAGCTGAAGTAATAGTATTCAAGGTATGTAAACTGACTAAAGCAACATTTAGAACTAGACATGGAACAACAGACTGGTTCCAAATAGGAAAAGGAGGACGTCAAGGCTGTATATTGTCACCCTGCTTATTTAACTTCTATGCAGAGTACATCATGAGAAACACTGGGATGGAAGAAGCACCAGCTAGAATCAAGATTGCCGGGAGAAATATCAATAACCTCAGATATGCAGATGACACCACCCTTATGGCAGAATGTGAAGAGGAACTAAAAAGCCTCTTGATGAAAGTGAAAGAGGAGAGTGAAAAAGTTGGCTTAAAGCTCAACATTCAGAAAATGAAGATCATGGCATCTGGTCCCATCACTTCATGGGAAATAGGTGGGGAACAGTGTCAGACTTTATTTTTGGGGGCTCCAAAATCACTGCAGATGGTGATTGCAGCCATGAAATTAAAAGGCGCTTACTCCTTGGAAGGAAAGTTATGACCAACCTAGATATCATATTGAAAAGCAGAGACATTACTTTGCCAACAAAGGTCCATCTAGTCAAGGCTATGGTTTTACCAGTAGTCATGCATGGATGTGAGAGTTGAACTGTGAAGAAAGCTGAGCGCTGAAGAATTGATGCTTTCGACCTGTGGTGTTGGAGAAGACTCTTGAGAGTCCCTTGGACTACAAGGAAATCCAACCAGTTCATTCTAAAGGAGATCAGTCCTGGGTGTTCATTGGAAGGAATGATGCTAAAGCTGAAACTCCAGTACTTTGACCACCTCATGGGAAGAGTTGACTCATTAGAAAAGACTCTGATGCTGGGAGGGACTGGGGGCAGGAACAAAAGGGGATGACAGAGGATGAGATGGCTGGATGGCATCACCGACTCAATGGACGTGATTTGGGTGAACTCCAGGCGTTGGTGATGGACAGGGAGGCCTGGCAGGCTGCGATTCATGGGGTCGCAAAGAGTCGGACACAACTGAGTGACTGAAGTGAACTGAACTGAAACTGACTAAAATAATTAAGAACCACTCCTCATCTTTGCATTATTAAAGCATAAAATTCTCACAAAACTTGATCATCAAATGGTTGGTCTTATGTTCAACCACTGAGTTCAAAATTTCTAATTTTTGTTACCAACTAAAAGTAAAATAGAATTTTATCTCTCTAGAATAACAGCATGTCTTCCTTCTATGATGCTTCAAGGTGTAGCTACAGCATCAAAAGGTCAGAGAGCTGGGTTTTCACCGAATTTACAAAATAAGTGGTATGAACTCTTTTATTTCTACCTATTAATGTTTGCTCTGCTTAATTGATTTCTGTATATGTGGCTGACATTGACCTAAGAGTTTCTTTCCATTTAACAATATAGCAAGATTCTAGGGGTAGAGCTAATCTCCACCTGCCTCAAAATTCTTCAGAGGTTATCATTATCCAGCCAAAAGAACCTAGGCTTTGTGAAGGGTCAAAATGACAGAGCATTTTATAATACCTATTGTTAAAGCAGTGTCTCTTAGATAACATTGTGATGCATGCATTTGATGATACAGTTTAGAGTGAGACATCACCTATTTCAAGACATAGATAAGAATTATAATCTGGTTAAAATTATGTAGAATTGCAGATAGTTATATTCCAATGCTGACATAAAGCTAAATGGTAACTAAATGAACATTAGGTCTGGGATTATCTTTTTTTTTTTTAATCAAAGCTATTATTGTATTATCTTGTTAATTTGTAAACAAAAATTTTAGTAATATAAATAACATAATTTTCACAGAAAAATATTTAACTATTGTACCTAAGAATAAAGATACAAATATTGCTTTTAATACTACCAGTCTCAGTCTCATTATTGATTACTAATGGCTGTGAATCTCTCATAATTATTTCTATGTATTTACAAATACACACACACATGTGCAATTGGGAAATAGATTATTTAGGAGGAAAGAAGAAAAGTTAAGAAAATAGCATATTCTTTTTCATCTTAGCAATGTAATGCACAAAATTGTAACATTTTTTATTTTTTTTTAATTTTGCTTTATTTTACTTTACAATACTGTATTGGTTTTGCCATACATCAACATGAATCCACCACAGGTATACATGAGTTCCCAATCCTGAACCCCCCTCCCACTCCCCTCCCCGTACCATCTCTCTAGGTCATCCCAGTGCACCAGCCCCAAACATCCTGTATCCTGCATCGAACCTAGACTGGCGATTCATTTCTTACATGATATTATACAAGTTTCAATGCCATTCTCCCAAATCATCTCACCCTCTCCCTCTCCCACTGAGTCCAAAAGTCTGTTCTATACATCTGTGTCTCTTTTGCTGTCTCACATACAGGGTTATTGTTACCATCTTTCTAAATTCCATATATATGTGTTAGTATACTGTATTGGTGTTTTTCTTTCTGGCTTATTTCACTCTGTATAATCGGCTCCAGTTTCATCCACTCATTAGAACTGATTCAAATGTATTCCTTTTAATGGCTGAGTAATACTCCATTGTGTATTTGTACCAAGGCTTTCTTATCCATTCATCTGCTGATGGACATCTAGGTTGCTTCCATATCCTGGTTATTATAAACAGTGCTGCGATGAACATTGGGGTACACGTGTCTCTTTCAATTCTTGTTTTTTTAATCTAATCATATTAGTTGATATTTATTTGTTTTATTTTTCTATTACAAACAATGCTGTTATAAATATCATTGTGATTTCTTCCTGGGTTAATGAATTTGAGCGAACTCTGGTAAATTGTGGAGGACAGCAAAGCCTGTTATGCTGCAGTCCATGAGGTTGCAAAGAATTGGACAAGACCTAGTGACTGAACAATTTGTTCTTGTGTTAATATAGCAGTATTTCTCCTAGTCTAAATTCCAATAATTTGAAGTAAAATGGCTAAGCCATAGAGAATGTATTTGTAAAATTTTAATGGATGTTGCCCATTGGCCTTTAAGTGCTTTAGTAGATAAGAGAACCCATTTCCATATACTGACATCCTTGCAATAGTTGATATTATCATATTTTAATTGTTTGCTAATATCACACACAAAAAAATCAGTATCCAATTCCCTGCTTTCTTGCAAGGTTAAAAACTGTTTTTTTTCCTCTCTATAAATTTCTTGCTCATATTTATAGCCTAGAAATGCTTTCATAGATACTTTGAAAATTGTACACAGAACTGGTAATTAATAATGATTTCCAACTCGTTTGAAGTTTTGACACTTTTAATTCCTCAGTGGTATCACATATTGAAACAATCTAGTGTTTAATGATTCACAACAACAAAAAATTGTTAATTACTGCTAAAATTTAGTAAATATTTACATAAATTCATACATCTATAATAAAAAAATTGCTCAGTATCCATGAAGAGGAATTATGGGAGGAAACCACTAACATTTTGTTCTTTTTAAAATATATTTTATATCCAAAGGCAGAAAAAAACAGTAATAACTTGTTTCTAAATCCCAAACAAATCACAGATATGAAAGGTCTATTTCTCAGAAAAAGACATGACCAGAAACTTCTTATTTTAATGTAAAAACTAAATGCATCCAGAAAAAAGAATACTCAGTAATTTCATTGTATCCATATTTCAGTAATACCAAAATATTTGTATCAAAATGTTAGTATTTGGAGTCTTACTTTATTCTAATTTTTCTTCTTTGCCTTAAGCAAATAGTTTAACCTATTTGGTTTTCATTGTCCTTGTTTGCAAAGTGGTAAAATATTTATTCCATGTTGTTATAAATCATTGCACTAAAAATAGAAAAAGTAATAATTATACAAGAAAGTAGAATTAATTAAATATTAATATTAAAATATTATAATTTGAGAGTAAGACAGAAGCAAAAAAACCCTTATTATATTTTAGAAGGTTTTAAAAGTATGAGGATGTAAATCTTAGTTGGGGAAGAAAAAGATGTATTCTTCCTTAACTTTTATCATCATCTCTAAAAATTATGGATAATTTTATCTTTTTAAAAGTTTTAGATTTTTTAAAAACATGGCTGTTAGGTACATTCTAACACATTTTGGGCTAGTATTTCTTTAAGACATTTTGTCTGAATTTTCTTAGAATATTTTATAAAAGAGATACTACAGCATAGATACTGTAATATCTTATAGACTTATGTAATAGGAATTCAAATTTAGGGTTCAATTAAGAAGTCTTCAACAAATTTCATGTATCTCTGTATTTCTTCCTCCTTTTGCAAACAATGTCATCTTCTTACCAATAAATAAATAAATAAATAAAGTCCAGTTATTTTATTATCCAACACAAAAATATCCTTTTTCAGCCTATTACTTTTGTGCTTTTACGGTCTCCTAAAGTCATTGCCTCCATTATTTATAGGTTTACATTATTTAATTAGGTACTACCATAGGAACCGTAGGAAGTGTGCTGTTTTCTTTTTGAAAGAGGTAGTTTGTTACAAGTTTTCACCTGTAAGTAATTCCCCTATGTCTATTTAATATTCCTATGCTCTCCATTCTGTAAGATTTCTGCTTATTAGAATCAATGGTAATATTATAGTTTGTTTGAGGAGCATTGATTTATCAGTCATGCAACCACTTTTTAAGATGAGTGTCTCTGACAGTTCAGAGTGATTTCCAAGGAAATTCACTGTTTTAGAGCTGTTTAAAACAACATGAATAAAAGTTCTTCTCTGTGGTTCAATATACCAAACTGATACCTCTATAGATTTTTAGGAAAATGATTAGGAGAGTTGTGAAAGAAATTTAAGTTATGCCTCCCGCTCTATGTATTTTTTTTCTCACTCTCAATAATACATTTGGTTGAAACATCTTTGACTATGCCAGGAACTTACAGGATAGCTAGGGAAGTTATAAAATAGATTTTAAGCTGGACTTGGAAAATATAGTTATGAATTAACTCATTACCTTTTAAGTTTGACTTAATTAAACAGAAAGTTAATACCAGTAGGAAAACTAAATCCTCACATAACATAATATCAAATTATTAAAGGAAAATTATAAAAATACAATGATATCTTTATTATTTGCTATGAGTAGGCATCCATAAATGGCCTAAACACACGTCCTTATAAAATATTATATTAAATTATCACTAGTGATTGTCCCTCACTGAGACATCCAGAAAAGATGCTTCAGAGATAGGAATGTTATTTATGAATTTCTGAGACAGGCATTATTTGTAGAAGGTGTTTAGAAGATTATGTATTGTCCCATTAGAATACCTGACCAATGAATGACTTGCTTATATTTCAGACAAAGGAAGTGATACTTTCTAACATTATGTGTAAATTGTTTTTTCTATAAATTTAGTCCTCATGTATGCTATTCTTGAAAAAAATATATTGTCATTACTCCCTAAATAATTTTTTAAGGACATGATATTATCCCACGACAAATGTAGTTTTTTTTTTTCTTTCAGATTTTTCCTTAGTTTTTTTTTTTTTAAATTAAGATTTATTTTATTATTTTATTTGCTTTTGCAGGAGGCTGAGAGAACCTGGGGAAAAGGTCCATGCTGGAAACTGAAGTGTTTGCCAAAATCATTTTGTTATTCAGAAATAAAAACAACATATTATTTTTCAGATGTTTTCCATGTTGGAGTTTTAATTATAGTATTGGTGGCAGCAATTTACTTTATTTTTCTTGTTCTTATACAGGACCTAGGAAGTGACAAACTAGAAATAGTAAATATTAATGAGTAAATCGATTATTTATTTTATTTATGTTCTTGCTGAAATTACAGAGACTGATGATTTTTACCTTATTCTTATATAATAGCTTTTGACTTCATAAGTGAAAGTTGCTCAGTCATGTCAGACTCTTTGCAATCCCATGGACTGTAGCCTACCAGACTCCTCTGTCTATGGAATTCTCCAGGCCAGAATACTGGAGTGGGTCGCAGTTCCCTTCTCCAGGGGATCTTCCCAACCCAGAGATCAAATCCAGGTCTCCTGCATTGGAGGCGGATACTTAACCAACTGAGTCGTCTGAAAGGTGATAACAATTAATCTAGATAAGTCTAGAAGTGTGCTAAATTATACAAGATCAGAAGACAAATCCATTTTTTAAAGTGGCATCATTAAGATTTCATTTCAGTCAGACTCTTTCCTACTCTTATTTGGATAAAAAAGAAGTTTGCTATAAGAACTATCATTTTTTATATGCTTTTTTGAATGCTGCATTTTCCCCAAAAAACTTTTAACTATATGACAGATTATAAGGATATAAAGAGTTCATTTTAGAAGATCAGTCCTTACATATTTTGGACTTCCCTGGAGGCTCAGTGGTTAAAGAATCTGCCTACCAATGCAGGAGACAGGGCTCAATCCCTGGGTTGGCAAGTTCCCCTGGAGAAGCAAATGGCAGCTCCAGTATTCTCGCCTGGGAAATCCCGTGGACAGAGGACCCTGGCAGGCTACAGTCATGGTGTGACAACAGAGTTGGACACAACTTAGTGGCTAAACAACAATAACAACCTTGTATATTGCGTGTGCACAGACTAAGGATGGTTCTTAAGGTAGAAAATATCACCCAGTTGAACACTTTTTAAGTTCCAAGAGTCCTAGGCTAAGTCGTGAGGAAACAAGGCAATTAGTATGTACCCAGTCTAATCGGCCATCCAGTCTAACTGGGCACCCAGTCCAATAATAGTGCATACCACATAAAAGAAGAGATGAGTTTGTAAGCAATTAACAACATAAGTGTTAACCTAACACTGTAACTGAAGTAGTTATAGAATCATAGAGGAAGAGCTAAAATAATTTCTGAATAGAAAGACTTCATAGAAAGGATGGGCCTTAAAGGATGACTGGCATTTCTTCAAGTAAAGAAAGGGTAAGAAAGACAGGAAGATGTTCTAAGCAGAGGGAGGAACACATCTAAGTGCAAAGAGCATCTGGAGTCACAGGACCCACAAGGAGCAGTTATAGGAAAGGAGGTCAGAATTTGAATGCCAGTATATTCATCTGGACTATGATTAGCCACAGAGGGAATGATGTGCCACAGTAAGTGATGATAATCATTGTGGGTATTGGAGAGGGAAGGACTGGAAGCAAGGGGGCCATTAGGAGAGCACTAAAATAATGTTGAGCAAAAGATGATATCAACCGGATAAAGACAAGAAGAATCTGAATGAAAATAAGTCCTTAGAGGCACTTTAGACATTAATTTACAGGGTCTGGGGTAAAATTACTTTTAGAGAGTGAAAGGAATAAAAAAGCCACAAAGTGTGTCTGTTGGATCCTGGGTATATGGGACTATATTACATTAACTGAAATAAGAAACCCAGAAAAAGGAATTTGTGAGGGTGAGTACAAGTGAATATACTCATAGTTGAACTTGGTACACTTGACGAGAAGACTACATATACCCAGGTGGAGACAGTTAGTTGAAATTGGACATACACATCTAGATTTGACAAAATTATTTGATCCTGCAGCTAGTGCTAGGGCTTTGGGAATCATTGCCATACTAGCAGAGATTGAAAAGGGCTCAACTTAAGTGTCAATACTTCAGATAAGAAATAAAAGGTCTCAGCTGAAAGCTTGAGAACTTTACCAGGAGCTCTCTTTCATTGCACAGCAGGTACTCCCATCTTTCTCCTAACTCTGGACTGCTGAAATCTCTGCTTAGCTTTTGAACCTCTTAATGGTGCTTTTAGTCTTGTTTCTTGGAATCTGGCCCCAGATATGTAACATTATATTCAGGTTATTGACCTTTTAAGCCTTGACTGCTTCCATAGCCCTAAATCCAATATTTTTCTACTCAGCTCAGTGAGATACCACAAGATTGAGGCTGTTACTTCCTCTGCAGGTCTGTTTCTTGCAGTGAATAAACAAAATTCTGTGACAGAGAAAGTCTACAGAAAAATTCAGCTCACCACAACATATTTTCCTTCTCTCTGGTATATTGACTAGTAAATTCTTGGCTTTTTAAAATTTTCTGATGGCTTCAAATAGTCATTTTTTGAAACAATATTATATCTAGATTCTATAGTTTGTCATGGTGGGATGATTAATCTGGTAACAAGGATTCTATCACAGGCAGATGTGAAAGTCACCCCTGTAGTATCTTGTATGTAGCTATTAAAGAACCACTGCAGTATTTCTTTAGTTATAGCTATAACTCTTTCTCTTACTAGATTTAAGGACAGGGAATTGTTATTTACTTTATCATATTTTAATTTATTGGCCTTCCTAGGTAGTGCTAGTGGTAAAGAACCCATTTGTCAATGCAGGTAGACATGAAGAGGTGTGGTTTGATCCCTGGAGGGGGCACAGCAACCCACTCCAGTAGTCTTGCCTCAAGAATCCCATGGACAGAGGCGCCTAGCAAGTTACAGGTCATGGGGTCACAGAGTCGGACACAACTGAAATGACTTAGCACACATGCTTGCATTTTACATTATATCTTCTTTGTAGTTCCAGCATGTAGTATCTGGCATCAATAAATAATACAGGAGTAAATAATGAGCTTTGAAGAGTACATAAAATTTTCTGAGAGCTATAGGGTAAGGAGATCGTCTGACCCTGGTGTTCAAAAAAAAAAAAAAAAATAATCCATCTTTACACTACATTCCCCTTATTCTAAACTTCCTGATGGTTCCTTCCTATGACCCTGTCTTTTAACCACATTTTATTGATATAAAATAATCTATTTTTCTTTTTTTATCTGTCTATTAAATTCCTTTTCCTTCTTTAAATTTTGGCTAAAGAGTATCTCCTTGGTGAAGGCATCCTCAAACTTCTCCCTTCCTTGTGCTACTTTAATATGTTTAATTCTTACTGTTACATTTACTATGGCTGACATGCTTGACTCTCCTGTAGAGATAACTGAATGTGGTGGAGTTTGTACTAACCATTCCCAAACTCATGGGACTGTCATTAGCCAGTCTCCATATAGGACTTGTAGGCTATGGATGAGTTTGCCTTTCTCCTTTAAATTTTACACACAGAGACACATACACACAGACACACACACACTTTGATGTATGGATTATTAGGTTATTTTATAAAAGAAAAAAACTGAGGTTCAGAGAATTCAGAAAAACTATCCAAATCAATAAAGACAGTAAGTGACATAACAGATATCAAAACACTTTTTGTTCATTTCTATTCTTGCTCCTCATGGTAATGTCTGGCAAGGTAGACACTATATAAATCTTGTGGAACAGAATATATCTACTTTATCCTATTATATTAATTATGCTTTTGTGCTATATTATGTTACATTATATTGTATTACATTGTAATGAGATATGTCAGGATTATTTTATCATCAAGGTTATCCATTTGTAGGTTAATCACCAAGCAATGAGACTGATTTATCATCAGTTATTTTAGGAAAAACAATGAAAAGACAGCAATGAATCATTTACTCAATAAAATCAATCACATGAAAACCAGAACATTTAATAGGTTATATAGATATGCAGTTTTCTTAAAATTGTAGAATTTCCAGATACAAGGAACATGTTAGTAAAATGTATTACTTCAACAATTTGAAAACCTGGGTGAAGGTAAGTTATAAGCTGACTTCATTTATAGTTCAACAAAGGCTTCATCATTAAAGTAACATAAGAGATGACTACTTGTGACAACATATGAATGCAGACAAGAGATTTGGGGCTCAAGTTTTATCAGTGTCTCCTGAAACTTAGTGGACTTTATTAGTCACATTAGTCATTTGCATTGGCTGCTGAAGGAATTTTTCATGTTAAAGAACATTATAATTATTTTTTGAGAAACAATTAAAACTAGGCAAAGGAAAGAGTTTTCCCTCCATGACACTAGAATAAGAATCATATTATCATAAGCTGTCATCAGAGAGAAGTGAATTGTTATCTTCATGAAAAATCTACTATCACTACATGATACAAAGGATGCTAAAGAGCTATGCTATTCCCTGATTCAGTTTTGATACCATCACATTGTGAATTGCATAGTAAAAAAGAAAAAAATGGTAATACATAGTATTTCAGGATCAGAATTAGACATACAATCAATAGGCTTACACTCACACACACAGGTGCACACAGATTTACACAGTTAAATCTTTGCAACCAATAAGCAGATTCTGTGCTTTGTGAAAGATCAGCAGTATAGTATGTTAATTTGTTTTTGCACTGTGACCTAGCACTTTCCCAGGCTGTCTTGTTCCCTACGTATTTTGTGTATGTTGAAAGAATTTGAAATAATTTCAATCATTTGAGAACTAATTTACTCAAGTAAATTATAAAACACCACCTAAAGTAAATAAAAAGAGTCTGATTATTGAAGCTCTTTTTCATGTACTTATCAATGAATCCACTTTATGAAGAGATTAGCAAGCTACATGTTAGTAGTGCTAGTGGTAGTTTTCAAAGTTTCACACAAGCTGATCCCAGGTTTAAGTTTGAAAGATAAAATAAACAGCACATGTAAATCAATTTTCAAGTTGCCTTCATTTCTTGCATTAATTGGGTTACATACCACATACCTCATTAAGGGATGGAGACAGGATTCACTGATATTTTACCACTGAGGAACCTGGGAATCTCCATATATATGTGTATTATATGTGTATATTCAGCGGTATACATATATATATATATATATATATATATAGAGAGAGAGAGAGAGAGAGAGACTTTCCATATGGCTCAGTGGTAAAGAATCTGCCTGCCTATACAGGAGACTTAGGAGATGTGAGTTCAATACCTGGGTTGGGAAGATCCCCTGAAGAAGGAAATAATAATCCTTTTCAGTATCTTTGCCTGGGGAATCCCATGGAAAGAGACGCCTTGGGAGGGCAGGGAGCATTACAGGCTTAGACACGACTAAGCAGACAAAGTCCATGGGGTTGCAAAATAGTCAGATATGAATATATTAATATTATGGCTCCCTTTTCTATATACCACCACTAGGCCAATGCTAGGAACAAATATGAGAACATCAACATAAAGAAATCATTGTGGCACAAAGAACATGGTAATCAAAGTACTTTCCTTCCTTTGAGCACTACTTCCTCAAGTGATACTGACTTCAAGTGGACTACGGGATTCCTCTCAGTAGAACCTTTGCTTTGGAAGGTGAAGGAAGATTGGGATATGACACAAGTTGCAATGAAGGCATCACAGGTACAGTTTAGAGAGACAGAGGTGAAGGAAGAAATCAGAAGGCTTCCATGATATCAAGGATATGATGTAGGAATAGGAAAGTAAATAAGATTCAGCAGAAACATTAAAATTTTCAGAAAATTACATTTAACTGACTCTCTTGCTTTTAGTTCTCAGAGGAGGTCTTACAAATATCTGTGAAAAGAAGAGAAGCAAAAAGCAAAGGAGAAAGGGAAAGATATACCCATTTGAATGCAGAATTCCAAAGCATAGCAAGGAGAGATAAGAAAGCCTTCCTCAGTGATCGGTGCAAAGAAATAGAGGAAAACAATAGAATGGGAAAGACTAGAGATCTCTTCAAGAAAATTATAGATACTAAGGGAATATTTCATGCAAAGGTGGGCTCAATAAAAGACAGAAATGGTAGGGACCTAACAGAAGCAGAAGATATTAAGAAGAGGTGGCAAGAATATACAGAGGAATGGTACAAAAGGGACCTTCACAACCCAGATGATCACAATGGTGTGGTCACCAACCTAGAGTCAGACATTCTGGAATGCGAAGTCATATGGGTCTTAGGAAGCAAAACTATGAACAAAACTAGTGGAGGTGATGGGATTTTCCAGGCAAGAATACTGGAGTGGGCTAGTCATTTCCTTCTCCAGGGTATCTTCCCAACCCAGGGATTGAACCTGGGTCTCCTGTGTTGCAGACAGATGCTTTACCATCTGAGCCACTAGCATAATTCCAGTTGAGCTATTACAAATCCTGGAAGATGATGCTGTGAAAGTGCTGCACTCAAAATGCCAGAAAATTTGGAAAGTTCAGCATGGCCACAGGACTGGAAAAGGTCAGTTTTCATTCCAATCCCAAAGAAAGTCAATGCCAAAAAATGCTCAAACTACCACACAGTTGCACTCATATCACATGCTAGTAAGTAATGCTCAAAATTCTCCAAGCCAGGCTTAAACAATACATAAACCATGACCTTACATTCAAGCTGGATTTAGACAAGGCAGAGGAGCCAGAGATCAAATTGCCAACATCTGCTGGATCATGGAAAAAGCAAGAGAGTTCCACAAAAACATCTATTTCTGCTTTCTTGACTATACCAAAGCCTTTGACTCTGTGGATCACAATAAACTGTGGAAAATTCTGAAAGAGATGGGAATATCAGACCACCTGACCTGCCTCCTGAGAAATCTGTATACAGGTCAGGAAGCAACAGTTAGAACTGGACATGTAACAACACACTGGTTCTAAACTGGGAAAGGAGTACGTCAAGACTGTATATTGTCATACTGCTTATTTAACTTATATGCAGAGTACATCATTAAAAACACTGGGCTGGATGAAGCACAAGCTGGAATCAAGGTTTCCAGGAGAAATATCAATAACCTCAGATATGTAGATGACACCACCCGTATGGCAGAAAGTGAAGAACTAAAGAGCCTCTTGATGAAAATGAAAGAGAAGCATGAAAAAGCTGGCTTAAAGCTCAACATTCAGAAAGCTAAGATCATGTCATCCAGTCACATCACCTCATGGCAAATAGATGGAGAAACAGTGGAAACAGTGGCTGACTTTATTTTGGGGGGCTCCAAAATCACTTAAGATGGTGACTGCAACCATGAAATTAAAAGATGCTTACTCCTTGGCAGGAAAGTTATGACCAGCCTAGACAGTATATTGAAAAACAGAGACATTACTTTGCCAACAAAGGTCCATCTAGTCAAGGCTATAGTTTTCCCAGTGGCCATATATGGATGTGAGAGTTGGACTATACAGAAAGCTGAGTGCCAAAGAACTGATGCTTTTGAACAGTGGTGATGGAGAAGATTCTTGAGAGCCCCTTGGACTGCAAGGAGATCCAACCAGTCCATCCTAAAGGAGGTCAGTCCTAAGTGTTCATTGGGTGGTGAATTGCCATACAGGTGGTGTCATCTACATATCTGAGGTTATTGGTATTTCTCCTGGAAACCTTGATTCCAGCTTGTGCTTCATCCAGCCCAGTGTTTTTAATGATATACTCTGCATATAAGTTAAATAAGCAGTATGACAATATACAGTCTTGACGTACTCCTTTCCCAGTTTAGAACCAGTGTGTTGTTACATGTCCAGTTCTAACTGTTGCTTCCTGACCTGTATACAGATTTCTCAGGAGGCAGGTCAGGTGGTCTGATGTTGAAGCTGAAACTCCAGTCCTTTGGCCACCTGATGTGAAGAGCTGACTCATTTGAAAAGACCCTGATGCTGGGAAGGAATGAAGGCAGGAGAAGAGGGGGACAACAGAGGATGAGATGGTTAGATGGCATCACCAACTCAATGGACATGAGTTTGAATAAACTCCAAAAGATGGTGATGGACAGGGAGGCCTGGTGTGCTGTGGTTCACGGGGTCGAAAAGAGTTGAACACGACCGAGTAACTGAACTGAACTGAACTTAATTTTAACAACTCGGGAAACAGTCAAAATAAAACAATCCTAGAGCCTCAAAAATTTCAGAAATTATTTCATACCAAGAATTTCTTAAAGTTAAAGAAATACATAGTAAATGTACCATATATTCATCATGTCTATAACCTATGAACTTTCTGCAAAGGCCCTATGTGGCAAATATCTTTTGAATACAGAATAATGTCCCTAGAATTGATATGCTTATGTTTATGACCCTGATCACAAACAAAATGAAATATGCTTAAACTAAAATTCTTAAATCATGCAGTGAGGTTAGGCAAGAGCCAAAGATAAGACATACAGGTAGAAACTCTTCATTTTGCCTAAATGGGCTTCCCTGATGGCTCAGCTGGTCAAAAATCCACCTGCAAAGTGGGAGATCTGGGCTTGATCCATGGGTTGAGAAGATCCCCTGGAGAAGGGAAAGGTTACCCACTCCAGTATTCTGGACTGGAGAATTTCATGGACTATAGTGTCCATGGGGTTGCAAAGAGTCCAACGTGAATGAGAGACTGTCACTTCACTTTATGGCTGTATATTTTCACAACTGCTTCAAAATGTTTCTTTAATTCTTCACATACATGAAAATGTATTGTTTGTTCTTCTTTGTTGTTTGTATTTTATGGTACTAATATTTACACAGCCACAAAGACTAACAATATAGGACAAGACTGTCCATTAATGTTTCTAAATTTGACAAACATATTTTGTTACACCACTAAAACTAGATAAAATGTTAGAGACAGCTTTATGACCTACATTTAGTGATTATTTACTACACATAGACATACAGTGTACTATGTATTCTCTACATGCTCTTTCAGTTCTGTTCAGTTACTCAGTAGCGTCTTACTCTTTGAGATCCCATGGACTGCAGTATGCTAGTCTTTCCTGTCCATCACCAACTCCCAGAGCTTGCTCAATTCATGTCCATGGAATCAGTGATTCCATCCAACCATCTCAGCCTCAGTTGTCCCCTTTTCCTTTCCCAGCATCAGGGTCTTTTACAATCAGTCCATTCTTCCTATCAAGTGGCCAAAGTTCTGGAGTTTCAGCTTCAGCATCAGTCCTTCCAAGGAATATTCAGGGTCAATTTCCCTTAGGATGGACTGGTTTGATCTCCTTGAAGTCCAAGGGACTCTCAAGGGTCTTCTCCAACACCACAGTTCAAAACCATCAATTCCTCAGCACTCTGCTTTCTTTATAGTCCAGCTCTCACATCCATACATGACTACTGGTAAAACCATAGCTTTGACTAGATGGACCTGCTTTCTTTATAGTCCAACTTTCACATCTATACATGACTACTGGAAAAACCATAGCTTTAACTAGACGGACCTCTGTTGGCAATGTTATATCATACTCTTTAAAAAGTCATTTTAAAAAAGGCTCTTTAAAAAGTCATACATACTCTTTAAAAAGTCATAAAAACCCAAGGGGAAAAAATAAGATAAAATAAGACTATATTTTATTTTTATAGAGTATCTAGTGTAAGTTCATACAGCCAGTGAACATAACAATACTCTGAGTGCAAAATCTCCACTCTTAAGTATTACTCTAAAAAGCCTACATTGATAACTTGTTTATATAGTATATACTCCATAGCCATGTGTTTTGATTATATTTCCCTTTTATTTTTCAGATCACAAAATTTAATAAAATGAAGTATTGAGAGTTAGAGATTTCAAGTTCCAGTGATCTGATGAAAGTTCCAGTGACTCTCCTGACACTTAATATGAAAGTTTTAAGTTTAATAACTGACTGAAATAATACATGACTGAACTTTTAAAACTCAATCACTAAAGAAAAAGGTATTTATCATTATGAAAATATTATGAAATATTTATCATCATTTTCTTATGTTAAACTGCTAAACTAAATTCTGCAGTCTTTTATTATATAAAATAGATAATAATAAGGAACTTTAGTCAATGACCTATATGGGAAAAGAATCTTAAAATGAGTGAATCATATATATATATATTCACTTTTCTGTACACCTGAAACTAACATTCTAAATCAACTATACTATACTATACTATAAAAACTTTAAAGCATTAAAAAATTTTTGAAAAAACCTACAGTTGTTTTCTACTTTTACAAGTTTATTGTAGAAGAACAGTGAGAACAATTCCACATTCTTTGGAAATGATATGTGGGGATGATATCAGAGATCTAGACTGCTTTCACACACTGTATTATAATAAAATTATATTAGGTAAAGTGAATCAGGGTAAGGAATCCCAGTCAAGTTTAACAGTAAGTGCATACTTTGACAAGCAGAAAGACAAAACCCTAACCTGGGGTGCGAATAGCATTAATCACAATTTAAATGTCAGTAGATTTCACCTACGCTAAATTTTAAAGACAGATTGTGTTGGGGAGGCAGGTAATTGTGAGGAAGAACTAATTTTAAGTTAAATGAGTTACATATATTTTGGGGACAATATCTAAAATAATTGTCCTGGCAGGTTAATATCATTATAAAGTATAAAAGGAAAATGGCAGTATAAAAGACCCCTATGCTGTGTGATAACTAAACACCTGGAGAGGAAGGAATAAAGTTATTTATAACATATTCATTAGACATTAAAATTACAGAGTGGAAAAAAAATTGTTCACGTTTAATAATAAAGTAACAAAACACAATGGAGAATAACTGAAATACCATGCTGCTACCCTCTTAATTTTCCAAGCTCTCTTTCTTCAGGGAAATGTGGCATCATGTGAGTAAGATTCATCTTCACTTTAGATCAGTGATGGCCCACTAGGAGGTCGCTATGCACACAGTATCATGGGTTATCTTAGAGCCTTGCAGTCAACATATCATCCCAGAGATTAGGCTTATCATTCTGAAAATATCTTTAAAATTCAATTTCATTCTATTCTTTCTCAAAATCAGGATCATGAACCCAGACCTAAAAAGTGAACTCTAAAGATTTCAAAAAGATGAGAAACATTTTTTTTTCTTCCAAGCATAGGAAGTGATAATCATTTCACTTACTTTTCAGTCTCAAAGTAAGATTTGAAGGCAGAAGAAAGCCCTGATATATTTAATCAGGATTATTAATATCTGAATAGAAACCAAAAATTGAGAGAAAAATTTTAATTCACTCTATTGATATGACACATGGATGTTTCTTTAAAACAGATATAATTTAGTTAGTTAAGTAGCTCAGTCGTGTCCGATTCTTTGCGACCCGTGGATTGTAGCCTACCAGGTTCCTCCCTCCATGGGATTCTCCAGGCAAGAATACTGGAGTGGGTTGCCATTTCCTTCTCCAGGGGATCTTCCCAACCTAGGGATCAAACCTGGGTCTCCCACATTGCAGGCAGATGCTTTAACCTCTGAGCCACCAGGGAAGCCCAAATATAATTTAGGTTATTTAAATAAAAAATTTAATTCCTCTACATATAATAGAATACAATCTCTAATTTTATTTTTCTTTTTTGCTACAAGGAGTATTATGTGGATTTTCAAGTTCACATTCTATAGCTACAGAGTGTGACTAGCTATTAGGTGCTTAGATACTTCCTATGGAGGTTGAGGGTGGATATAAGTCAAAATTAAGGGTGAAAACTATATTAACATTAATTTGACAAGGAAACCAGTCTAACTGACTAATGACTCTTATTTAGATAGGGCAGATTCACTTCCAAAAGAATTTATAAACATGGATAATGTAGTTTTAACTAGATATGACATAAAACACTGTATTTACATTATGATAATGGACTTATATTAGACTTTAAGATTTAATATTTCTTCTTATTTTTCTAGAAGACTAGGCATGTATAAAAGTCAAAAAGATACTTGGAAAATGTGTTTAGAGGACTTTATTTTTTATAGAAGCTAACAAAATATGAATGCTATTGTTCTGGGTTGTAAATTATTCATTAATCATATTTGTTAGAAATATGTAAAAAACTTCCATATCATTGGATGCAGATAAAGAAAACCCATCATATTTTTCTGAGAAATAATAAACATAACAATAAATTCTGTAGCACCTACACAAATCACTTTGTAAATTATTCCTTCAGATATAATATATTGTGTTCAAAATATTCTGGTAGCTATTCTACAATTAAGTGGCTGATTTTTAAGTGCAGCTCATATTTTCATATAGTTTTTATTTATATAGAGTAATTCTTGAAGCAGAAATATATATTGCAATATGAACCTTCTGTATCTCCTATTAAAGATTGCTTACATTTTTTCTGAATAAAATACAAATACTATAGTATATTAACATATGCTATTTTCACCACAGCTTATAATTGGCATTTCAAAAGAAAGTGAATATGAGTGTTTCTCATTATTTTATACTAAAATAAACATTAAGACTTCTGTCAATGATATACCTCTTCTATTTTATTTACTCTAATTTAGATCCACACTTATTATAAACATCTGTGTGTAGTTTAGAGTCAAGCTTAAAATTTTTTATTTAAATATCTTTATTTGTAAGTCAAAGTCAAGTCTAAATGTGGTTCATGCACATGTTAGCAGTTCTCTCCTAATTCTTTATCACATGATTTACTTTTTGCATTGGTTATTGTTTTAACTACTCTTTAATTTTTTTTCTTTTTTCTTAGTTTTATTTATTTATTTTACTTTACAATATTGTATTGGTTTTGCCATACATTGACATGAATCCGCCATGGGTGTACATGTGTTCCCCATCCTGAACCTCCCTCCCACCTCCCTCCCCATCCCATCCCTCTGGATCATCCCAGTGCACCGGCCCCAAGCACCCTGTATCATGCATTGAGCCTGGATCGGCAATTCGTTTCACATGTCATAATTTACATGTTTCAAACTGACTATACGACATTAAAATGGTACCTTTTCTATGAAAATGAGAGATTATGTAGCCAGTTGGTGCTTTTCAGAATTTTGTTATAGCTATTCCTCTTAATAGGGTGATAGAGCCAAACAAGTTTTATTGTTTGTTCTTCAGTTAAAATAATTAGTATAAGAATATTTTCAATCATAAGTATATTCATAAGAAATGACTTTACTGTTAAAATTCTGAATAAATTGTGAGAGTTTGTTATTTATTTTCATAATAGCTTACCAGTAGTTTCTGTTTTAAATATTTTTAATTGATACCTTCCTCTGTTTTCTTTTGATGAAGTATGCTATAGGGGAAAGCTACAATGCCTCAACAATATCTATCCCTATGATTCACTCTGAGTCAGAGGGAATCAAACTATCCTTAATAAAAAAAGACTTAAGAACTTTGTCTAAAAAACAAATGTCAAAACTTTGTCCTTTTGTCTATTGTCTCCTGATATTATGGTGAACTGCTTGTCTGCTGTATTTAGCAAGGGATATAAGTCACTAAGCTTCCCAAGTCCTCTGGTATATAGATTTGTCAGAAGTACCTTTTGCTTCTTATGGAACAACAGCATCTCTTTCTCTCTCTTTTTCTTTCCTAAATTATTCCTATTCTTTGACACACTATACATTGAACTATTATGCATATAAGTAGCTGTGTCTTTTTAAATGAAAATTCTGGGCACTAAATATAGATTAAGGGACACATTCCCTTATGCAACAGTATCATAGCAACCAAAGTTCTAAACTAAAGCAATCAGAATGGCAAAATGATGTGATCTGGACAAGTATATCGGACAAATGTGTATGACAGTCACAGCTCACCATCAAACTTGCTGAGTTTACACTCCATGCATAGATCCTCCATGAAAAGGCAATTTTCAATCCCAGGATTTCAAACACTTACATTCCTGGATTCTAGAATGATGGAGAGTATAAAGCTGGAAGCTTATGTCTCCCTAACTATGGTCTAATTTAAGATGGAGGGATCTGATTGATATACACATGTCAAAGTCATCACTATGTTTTTAATCCCAGATACAAATTACTTTTCTAATGGGAAAAAAAAAATCTATTTAATATCATGAAAGAAAAAGCCAGAAAATTCAATTCATGTAGCTGTCTCTATTATTTATATATATATATACATATATATATGTACGTGTATATATATATACACACATACAGGAAAAAGTGGCTCCCAGAATGAAAATGCTTCATTCTATTCAAGACTGTAGTTTCTTCACTTTGTTTTGAAGTCATGCATTACAAACTAAACATTCTTTTAGAAAATTAGTTTTCTAAAATGGGAAGTCAAAAGGAGAAAGCTTGGAGGAGTGAGTACGTAAGATAAAAGAAACCATTCCAAAATGAAGCTAACAAACTGAAGGAGGTCACAGATGTTTAGAAGCAAAGAAAACAATTCCATTTCCAATATGTCTCAAGTAATTAGGAAAAAAAAAGCTAGCACTATATTAATTTTCCTTTTCTGACTCTCTAGAGACTCAAGATACATCTGCTACATCACTTTAGAATGATGTAGGATGCCACAATTATCAATGATCAATCAGTCACAAATATCCAAGAATCATAAATTTTACCAGTTTGTTACTTTTTTCTATTTCCAAAAAAAAGAGTATTCAAATGAACTCAACTGCATGTTAACATTGCTAACAAAGTGAATCTGTTGCCATGTCATACTTTGTATCAAAAGTTGTTAATTGTTGCCTGACCGGGAATTGGTAGAAGTATATTACCCATTTTATTATCAGTATTATCAATGTAGCGCTACCAATATTATAAGTACTGAGTAAAATAATTTAAATGGGGCAGAAAATCTGAAAAATTAGCCTGAGAGTTCAGAGACAGAATTAACTAGATGATGGATTCACAGAGCCCACTGATGAGAGAGGAGAGGAAAAAGAAAGGCTGAAAATAGATTCCCCGATCTTTCATTCCACCCTTCACTCTGAATTATTTTATAATGTTGTTTTTATGTGTGTCTTACTGCTTTTAACTCTTCTCAGAATCCTTTTTGAATTTCTGCTGTACAGTCTATTACATAAAAGTTGGTGCTCCTTGGATTTCTGCTCTTGATCTTTCTCCCTTATCATTTCATATTTTCTCCTTCAGTGGCCTAACCCACCATCACAATGACAAATGTGGTGATTTACTTAAAGATATTCAATTCAAGTGCCCATCATTGACCTAGTTATCTAATCACCAAAAATGTTTCCCTCCCCTGTATTCTTCACTTGGGTACAAGATTCCATGATCAATTTGGTTGCTCAAATTGAAAACAAGGATAACAGAATTTCATTAATTTCCTTTAGCAAAGAAGTCTTACCCCTTAGGTGGCTCAACCCGTAAAGAATCAGCCTGCAATGCAGGAGACCCGGTTTCAATCCCTGGGTCAGAAAGATCCCCTGAAGAAGGAAATGGCAACCCATTCCAGTACGCCTGCCTGGAGAATTCCGTGGACAGAGGAGCCTGGGAGGCTACAGACCATGGGATTGCAAAGAGTCAGACACAACTGAGCAACTTTCTTTTTTTTTTTTTCCTGAGTTCTTATGCTTCCATGACAGCTTATTTTAATTCTGTTTATTCTTTGTCATTATTATTATCTTTGTTTGATGTTTCTTATGTTAAATACGACAATGTTCTTCAGAAAATAGTTCATATGCCTTTAATTTTAAAATGCTTTCCAGTTTATTCTCCACTCTTCTACCCCACAGCCAGAGGGATGTTTCTAAAATGCATAATTATGATACTTCTCTACTTTAAATTTCTTCAACACTCCACTTGCATATAGGATAAAGTTCAAATGCCTTTGCATAAAATGAAAAGCTTTTTACCACAGTCATACAGAGCAATCTCGTTTTCCCTAAATAGACTACATAACATCTTCTACCTGTTTCTTATGTCCTTAATGACCTTTTATACGCATCAAGGCTGATTTACAAACATAAAACCATTCTTCAAACTGCAACTTATTTGACACCTACTCAAGGAAAACACTCTTGCTTCTCCAGACAGTTACGTTTGAAAGTATAGACTAAATAAAGTCCATTACCCTCCTTAATATGGGCAAGCCCATTTAATCAGTTGAAGACTTAGAACAGAAAGGCAGTTACTCCCATAAGGAGAATTTTCCTCCTGCTTGACTGCCCCAATCTGGGATATCATTAGTTTATTTTGTTTGTTTCTTTGTTTTGGTTTTGTTTTCCTTTTTTTTTTTTTTTTAACTGCCATTAGATTTTAACTGACCATCAGCTCTTATTGAATTTTAAACCTGAAGGCCTTTGGACTACAACTATACCATTCACTCTCCTGGGTTTCCAGTTTACTGACTTCAGATGTTGGAAGTTGTCAGCCTAGATATCAAAGGGATTAATTTCTTATGATCAATCTCTATAATCTTCCTACTACTATAAACACACTTTAGTCATGCTACGTACTTTAGTTAGCAATTTCTTAAAAGATTATACTATTATTATTTCCAATAGATAGATAGGTTGTGGCTTCCCCAGTGGCTTTGTGGTAAAGAATCTGCCTGCAAGGCAGGAGAAACAGCGGGAGCCGAGGGTTTGATCCCTGGGTTGGGAAGATTTCCTGGAGAAGAAAATGGCAATATACTCCATTATTCTTGCCTGGAAAATCCCATGGACAGAGGAGCCTAGAAGGCTATAATCCATTGGATTGCAAAAGAACTGGACATGACTTAGTGACTGAACAACAACAACAAACAGGTTTTTCTAAGGCACAGAAAATTAAGGACAATTTTCTAACTAGTTCATAGAACTAGAGAAGAGTACATACAAGTTTCAGTTTGGGGCCTGTGTTCTCATCATTATTCAGTTCTACTGCTCACATTGTAATAAGTCAAGCAAGTGGGCATCGGACCACAAAGACAAATAACAAGGAAAAAGAGTATTGTTTTCAGGATTTCACAAATACTATATATTTAAATATTATTACAATAAGTGAGTATGCTGGAGCCAATAGCCCATTTCTGTCAATAGATGGAGAAATATAAAGTGTTTCTATTTCCACTAAGGATATTATTTTCAAATGGAAATTTATTATTTTTTAAAGACCTTTCTGACACTCATGTTGCCCCTCCTCCTACCTAGATATATAGTGAATATTTAAGAAAGATGTTCCAAATGGATAGTCTGTGAAGAGTGCCAATTTATGGCAGTTTATCCTGATTAAGGTGTCTGTCCCAAAGTGCAAAGGAGTAGACAAATCATTATTTTTGTGACAAATTGCTGACAAAATTACATGGCAGGGAATTTTTTAACCAGGGGGCAAAAATAAAGTGGCAGATAGAGAGAGTCAGCAAGTGATGCATGCGAAAAAATCAGCTTCATAATTCCCTCAGGTTATCGCAGGTTCATTTCCTTGCAATTGCAGAACTCATGATCACTGTCTTCTTGAAAGTCAGTGAAAAATCTCTGTCATTCTGAGTTTCTGACTTCTAGACTTTTAAAGAGATCACCTTTTATTTAACATAGATAATCTGCCTTGATTAATATCAGCTTTGATTAAAGTCAATTGATTTGGAACCTTAGTATGTTTGTATAATTCTTTCACTTTTTTTAAATTTTTTGCTTAGAAGGAACAAACTTCAGAGAAGTGGATTATTCAAGGGAATATGTCATTGGGAGGGGCCATCTGGAAATTCTTCCAGCCTACATATACCATGAGAAGTGTATTAATCAATTAACACAAAGAATTTTCATCTCCAGGTGCTTTCTTGGGTTGGAAGCAAACTTAAGACCCAGTCTAGCCCAGATACAAACTGAGCTAATGCTAGCCCAAGCTTCTTATTTTTAATAGCTAAATTACAGGTCTCTTCTCTTATCAATACTGCCAATTAAGTCTATGCTATTATATTCTGACTTTCATGGTAACAGAAAATAATCCGTATTTTCTTAAAATATTCCCTTATTTATTTCTAGCTTCAAATTCTCTTGATATCACCAATGGATTACATTTTTCATGTAAATACAACTTTCCATTTGTTTTATATTGGTCCTTCCAGCTTTTCAAAATGTCTTTTAAGTAAGCTGAAACCTCAACTGAATATGAGATGAGTCTAAGAGGGCTTAATATATGTTTGCATTCTAACAGAAACATTTTCTCAGATTTATAAATAGTAGTATAGGGTTAATATATTTTCAACTTATATTACATTCAGGAAGTAAATACTTTACTGCTATTATCAGTACAAACTATTTTCCAATTTGTATTTGTTAAATATTGACTTACACCATTTTTTTATGATCATTTTTTCCTAATATTTTACAAGAGTTTAGTATGCTAACCCTATTCTTAAAGAGTGCACTTTCCATGCTGTTATCTAGGTCATGAATGAAAATGTTAAATAGAACTGGGCCAAGTCTCTATAGAGCATTTCTTATTATGTCTTCCAGTCTCACCCTGAACTATTGATAATGATGTTTTAGATAAACCACCCACACTTATTCTACAACTGCATTTTTGTCTAATAGTTCAGCTGAACAATGTCCATTTTCCAGGGCTACTGATGAATATGTCATGTGGAATAAAATCAAAACTCCTGTTATTATGAAGACTGATTGCATTTATTGTTTTTCTTGGATATTCTGAAGTCATATGGTATGATTAGAGTATTTAATCTTAAAATTTTTCTATGGTGCATCTTTCTTTAACTACTAGAAAACTTTTTATTTTGTTAAATTGCAAGCACAAAAGATAATTAAATTTCCCCTTTAAGTAGAACTTCTTTTTTTTTTTTATTTTAGCTATATCTAAAGGCTTTTCATATCTTGCTGATCCTCAATGAGTGATAAGAAACATCTACTAGCTCTTTTCATTATTCAAATCATCAGTGCCTAATACATTTAATATACCCAGAATCTGTACATTTTTGTAATGTGCTTTCTCTAATTCATTCCTTTCCACATTACATCTTGGTTCTTTACCTTCTTGTTCTACAGGTCCCCATTTCAAATTGCTTTTAATGGCCCAAGTTAAAATAATCAACATTAGAAATCTTTGCCTTTTGAAAGTGTTATCTGTTATTAGCTTTACCTATTTTTTCCTACATCTTGCAAGTCTGCTCCATGAAAACAATGTTTTACAATTCTCTTTATGTTCTGTGTAATTGCATCTCATTTAGTTTTCTTTTTATACTTTTTCCTCTTTAAACATTCACTAATTCATTTGCATTTTTTTCCCTTTAATAACATCTCTCTTTTAGTAGTAAAGTTTTTACTATTGTGTATTTAATTGAAAGGTTTTATCCTATCATTTTATTGGTACAATGATTGAGTCCATATAGTACATCCTTTCTAAATAATAACAGTTGTTTGAATCAAAGTGTTTTCAAAGTTTAGTGAGATGGGAGGATAAAAATCTTGTTCAGTAAGACAGTGTTTTGCAACTTCAAAGAAAAAGGATGGTGACACATTTAGTAAAACAATGAATTTTGTTTAATCTTTAAGATATATATCACCAATGAAATTAAATATTTTTGCTATGCCAAGTTATGTATTTATTTCTATGTAAGCAAAGCCTTCCACATGTAAGGCAACATGATAAAAATTCAAGTAAGGAAGAGAAAATATAGATTTCTGAGTTCTTCTAGGACAAGAGAAAATTTTTCATCATTGGGTAGGAATATATTTATCTTTATTAAATAATGTTAAAACATACATCAATATTTTTATACCAAGTATTATTTCCATCAGCATTACCTGGTATCACCAGATATACAGTATCACTCATGTCCTTGTCCAAATATATATGTCAGATTTGCAATGTTAGCCTATCCTATAGTATCTCACACTTGTAATTTGCATTTTCCTGATGACTAATCATTTGAAAATGACTGATCATTTTCCTGATTGACTTGGGCATTTTTATACATATATACCTATAATTCCTATCAATGTTTTTCTTTTCTATAAATAATGTCCTCTTCATAATCTTGGTTCATTTCCAATTGGCTTGTGTTTTAATTGTCCAGTTTATCTTGTACTGAATCTGAATAATAGCACTTGCAAGCTGTCAGATCTTCTGAAACTTTGTTTATGCTTTACTTCCTCTGTGCTATTATTTCAATTTAAATATAATTAAATTTAGCAACATGTCTTTTACAGGCAGTGATATTTGCGAATGTGTGTGTCTTGCTTATGAGTCCCAATCCCAATGAGTTAAAAGTACTTTTATGGTTTCTAATAAGTATAAATACTTATATTTCTTTTAAACGTTTGTATTTAGCTCTTTAATCTATCTAGAATATGTTTCAATGAATTAGGGATATAACTTCATTTTTCTAAAGATATAGCCACATGTCTGATATTCACCAATAAACTCATCTTTTCCTCACTAGTTTCTAATGCTGCTTCTGTCATATGTCAAATGACTCTGCTTTGGTGTCAGTTTGGGGGCATTCTATTTTGTTCTTTTGGCGTATTTGTCTATGTGAGATAAACAATTTTAATTAATACAGCTTTAACTTGCTATTTTGGAGAAGGAAATGGCAACCCACTCCAGTATTCTTGCCTAGAGAATCCCAGGGATGGGGGAGCTTGGTGTGCTGCCATCTATGGGGTCGCACAGAGTTGGACACAATTGAAGTGACTTAGCAGCAGCAGCAGCAGCAACTTGCTATTTAGTTTTGCTCATAAACGACATTATTCTTAATACTTTCTTAGATATTTTTAACCCACAAGTACTTCATATTTATTTTAGGATCTTCATTCAAATTACAAATATTTTAAAATGATAAGATTGTGTTTGGACTAGCTTTGAATTTATTAATTCAGAGATAATTGCTATCTTAAAATATTGAAATTTACCATTCATGTGTGTACCACATATTTGTATATATTATATTTTCCAGTTCTTTTAAGGAAGTTTTCATTATTAATTCATAACTTTTTTGTGTCTTGTTATATCTGATCTCATATGCTTTACATTCTTGTTACTAATGTAAAAAGCATCTTTTTAAAATTATATTTTTAGCTATTTGTTGCTTGTGAGAACATAACTGCCTTTTATATACTAACTTTGAATCTAGCAGATGTGTCTATTAACTTTGATTTTCTTCTGTATATTTTTAAACATAATTATTTTTTATTTATTTTCAATATTTATAACCTTGCTACCATATTTCTTTGTAATCTGCTCGACAGAACATCAAATACAACAGTGAAGAGAAGGTGTAATAACTCAAACCCCCTTATTAATTGTAAATAGAAATACTTGTAGTTTCACCCTTATATATAAAGTTTACTGGAGGATTTTTGCTACTCTTTATAAGACTTTCTAGAATCTCATGTAACTTTTTTCTATTGCTGAATTTGCCTTTTTAATATTTTGTTTAGGGTTTTTGCATGTATTTATATCAATGAGATTTTCCTTTAAATAAGCTCTTTTAATGTACTTAAAAGTTATTAATATCAATTACATACTAGCTTCCTAAAATAAACTAGGTAGATTTACCAAATTTTTCTATTCTTTAGAAAATGTTATATTGTATAGGAAACAAATGTTCTTCCTTGAACATTTGAAAGATAACTCACAACAATTTAGAATTGACTGACTGACTGATTGATTAGTAGATTTACCAATGCAGAGGTATGGTAATTTTTTTTAACATATTTTTATAATTATAGATTTATTCAGATTTTCTGTTTAGTAAATTTTGGAATCTATTTTTTTTTCTTACAATTGTTCAACTTTTAATATTTTTCAAATATATTGAAATTTTAGAATACTTTTAGGAATATGTAATATTTATCAATGTTATCTTATTTATTTCATACTTTGATAATACATATGTATGCCTTCTGTTGCATATTGCTGTACCAATAAGATTGTAGTTTTATCTTTAAAGAAACTTTGCTGTGAAATGTTATTTGGTTTTGTTAATTTTCTCCTATTTTTCATTTTATCTCAATTTCTGCTCCAACTTTCATTATTTTACTTTCATCAAGTCAACTCTATAATTTTTTAATATAATGAGTTGAACAACTTATTCACTTTCAGTCTTTCTTCTTTGCAATGTATTCATTAATGATTGTAAACTACTTTTAAACTATTGCCTTATCTATAGCCTAGAAGTTTTGTCATATAGGGTTTCATCTTTCTTGGGTCTGAATAGTGTATAATTCTATTATAATTTCTCCTTTAACATATATATTGAATTTTATTACTTTTCAAATATATGACTAATTGTTAATTTGTCTGTTATTTTTAATTTTTTTATGAATAGAAAACAAATAATATGAAATAAATTCTTGCTTTTTTGGCCCTAGGCACAGAAGATTTCTGTACTGTTACATTTGTGCTTGAAAATAAGTAAAATAAAATAAATCCAAATAAATTAAAAAGATGTACTTCATCCTAACATGCAATGTATGAATTATTTCCCTCTCATGTTCTCATACTAACATACCATTCCAATGCTTATCACACTGTATTTTAATAACCTGTTACATGTTCATTCCCTTCACCAAATTTTCAGTTTTATATATCTTGGGGACCATAGCTATGTGGTCCACTCATGTATCCTCAATGTCTAAAATTTTCCAAATATTATCTATAAATATCAGTTGTATGAATAAATTAAGAATAAATATTCCATGCTTAATTGAAGGTCAGGTAAGTACCAGACCTACCACTTTCCTGAATGTGTTTATATTATCAGTCACTTGAATTTGTAACACAATGTGTATATCTAGTGCTATTATGAATTATTTGTCTATATCTTAGTCTTTCTCTATCTATACAGAGAGCTTTCAAAGGAAAAATCATTTGCTTTTTCATATTTGCACTCTGCCCAGTGTCTAACACACACTAGGTTTAATATTTATCTATTGATTAAATTACTATGAATTTTGCATTTGTAATTTCTTTCATATTATCATATTTCTTCTTCCATGTTATGATTATCATCCTTTCCTAGTTTTTAATCACCCACTTGTATTGTTGCTGTGTATTTTTAATTGCTCTTCCTTTCTCTGCTTTCTCACCTTCCAATTTATTCGGCACACAACTAATCAGATGATAACATGAAAAACTTTTCTAAAATCCTACTTTTCTAATGTCATAACTCAGCTCAGGCGCTATACTTCTTTTGAGACAAATTCTAAGCTCCTTAATATATCTTGAATTTCAAAACCTTCTATTGACCATAATCCTTGCTTGCTATGTGGTAAGTAACCATGCATTTTATTTATAATTACCCATCTATGTACATGCTTGTACATAGTATTTAACAAAGCATATCATGATTGCTCAATGAGAACTTATGAATGATAAAATGTGTTTATGGACACTGTGCTCCCTAAATGACCCCATGGAAAACATCTGTATATGACTAAGAACTTATGTTTTAAAAGTTTTATATTCAGAAGTAACTTACTTTGAAACTTCTACAAAATGATTTTTATAAGTGAAAAAGATAAACATTTGTGTAGCACTTACCTTAATTTAGAAAAACTGTAAGAAGACCCATTCACTAATTTAATTATTAGCATCAATATAACATCATTTACACTTCAGCTTGGATGACATCTTGTAAACTAGATAAATGATTAACTGTCTATTTAGAATATCACCATGAAAGAAGAGAAAATAGATGGAAACAGAAAGTAATCTAAGAATTTGACATAGGAGACCAAAATCAATAGGTAGGAAGACACTAATCAAAAATAACCAAGCTCCAAATAAATATTCCAGACCATTTGTGAATGCGAGGATGTTCATGAAATATTATGAAGCAGTTTATAACCAGCTGGGAAAAAAGCAAAACAAATATGCAGATTTTATCTTTACTTCACAATTTACACAAAAGGATATACAGGTTATAAGAAACTAAATGAAAGGAAAGTAAATTTATGAAATCATGAAAGATGAAAGTAAATTTATTATACACTAGGTAAGGAATTTCTAAGTTGAAATACTGCTGGCAAATTGTAAAGAAATATTGCTTGACTATAAAAAATGTATAGCTTTCTTTGTTAAAATTAGAGCCAGATATCTCATACTTGCTACAAAAATTACAGAGAAAAGCTTAAAATTATAATATGAATGTCACTTATATTGATGCCTGACAAACATATTAATAGTTCAGATAGAAACATAGAGCTTAGCCAGAAAGAGACTTCCCTTATAATAACAAATACAAAAGGTAAACAAATATATGATAAAATTTCTTCATAGCTAATAAACATAGAAATGAAAAATAAAATATAAATTATTTTTTCTCATACAGCATAATAACAAAACTTGAAAAATCATAAAACCCAAATCTGACAAACTTCAGATAAACTATTTTTAAAAAATTCACTAGAAGCAGCATAAATTAGGAAAGTTTATTTAGGAAAAATTTATACATATTGTTAATTATCTTATTATAATATGGTAAAATTATAACTCTCTTCTATATATATAGCATATTAACTGATAAAAGAAGGCTTACTCGGATTTGATTGATGTTGCATTGATAACTGGCATTTTAATGTTGAGTGTTCTCTCTGTGAACATGGTTATCTCTCTGTAGTTTAAGTCTGGATTACTTTCTCATCAGTGTTTTGCATTTTTCTATATAAATTGCCTACACATATGTTTCAGATATATAACTATTTTATACTTTGATATAAAGTGCAATATTTTGTCAATTTGCTCATCTCATTTGTTATCTCTAAGAGCTTTTTTTTTTATATAGCTTT
This sequence comes from Oryx dammah, assembly GCF_014754425.2. Taxonomy (NCBI): domain Eukaryota; kingdom Metazoa; phylum Chordata; class Mammalia; order Artiodactyla; family Bovidae; genus Oryx; species Oryx dammah. The sequence continues at coordinate 126,565,899 of NW_024070186.1, forward strand.
CATTGGATTTCTAAATAAACAATCTTGTTGTCTGAGAAGGAAGACAATGTCTGTATTTCCTGCCAATCCAGAGGTATTTTATTTCTTTTACTTGCTGTGTTGAATAGTGAGGATTATTAGTACAATAAAGTGATGAGACCAGTCATTTTAAGGTTGGACGATGACCCCCAAAATAAATTTAAAAATTTTGTTTGCCATTTATAGAGAAAGAGTTTGAAATATTATTGAGTTATACAAAATCCCACGTTATTAAAAACACTAAGTTAAAATCTATAGCAATTTTAAGTTCAAATCCAAGCAACTGTGTATAAGCTGAGGATTTCCCACAGTTGAACTGATTTATAAAAAGAAGCACTATTTCTTAATAGAAAGAAAAAAGCACTAAAATATGCCATAAAATTGAAGTGTTAATATCTTACCCTAACTTTGTGTGTGTGTGTATGTTTGTGTGCGCTTAGTTCTGTCTGACTCTTTGCAACCTTATGTGTTGTACCCCACCAGGCTCCTCTGTCCATGAGATTCTCCAGGCAAGAATACTGGAGTGGATAGCCATTCCCCTCTCCAAGGGATCTTCCCCACCCAGGGATCAAACCTAGCTCTCCTGCCTTGTAGACAGACTCTACCATCTGAGCCACAAAGGAAGCCCTAACTTTAGTAACTAGAATATCAGTATTATGGAATTTAGATAAAAGAAGAGTCTCTAAAATTAAGCTGGCTTTACAGCCATTTAATAACTGAATTCCCTCTGCCAATTGTTTCAATATGTTCACTGACCAAAAAAAAATTTGTTATTGATTAGAAAATCACATTCTCTCTTTGGGTTTCACTGTTTGTTAACATATTCATTGTTAAATCTTCTGTTGAACAATGTCTCTCTCAGCATATTTTAACCACTGATCCTTTTTCTAGTCTTTTTATTCTCTGAGACATCTGTTCTCAATGTAAAAGTTAATACATGATAGCAAATATTCTTATGATATAGTTTTAGGCCCCCTCCTTATCCTGATCTATCTTCTGAACAAAATTTAATGTTTATGAACCCATTATAAAAGTGTCATGTGAAAAATTGATTCTACTTTACATATGGAAAATAAGAGTCCCCAGTTCTTTGAAACAGAATACCAATTTGACATATATGTGTTCGGCAGTGTCTTTGCTCCATATCTGCTCTTTTCAGTGGGGAAAAAAAAATCTTTCTGATATCAGCTTATCCTATTCAAGTGAAAACAGTGATTTCATCTTTGGCTAATTTATATGGGGTTGTGGGTGTGACGGTTGTTCAGTCACTCATGAAGTATTTATTGTGCTTAGGTTAAACAAGTTCTGAATGAAGCCCTCAGTTCAGTTCAGTTCAGTCATTCAGTCATGTCTGTCTCTTTGCGACCCAATGGACTGCAGCATGCCAGTCTTCCCTGTCCATCGCCAACCACCGGAGTTTACCCAATCTCATGTCCACTGAGACGATGATGCCATCCAAACATCTCATCCTCTGTCATCCCCTTCTGCTCCTGCCTTCAGTCTTTCCCAGCATCAGGGTCTTTTCCAATGAGTCAGTTCTTCATATCAGGTGACCAAAGATTTGGAGCTTCAGCTTTAGCATCAGTCCTTCCAATGAATATTTAGGACTGATTTCCTTTAGGATTTACTGGTTGGATATCCTTGCTGTCCAAGGAACTCTCAAGATTCTTCTCCAACACCACAGTTCAAAAGCAGCAATTCTTTGGTGCTCAGCTTTCTTTGTGGTCCAACTCTCACATCCATACATGACAACTGGAAAAATCATAGCTTTGACTACACAGAACTTTTTTGGCAAAGTAATGTCTCTGCTTTTTAATATACTGTATAGGTTGGTCATAGCTTTTCTTCAAAGGAGCAAGAGTCTTTTAATTTCATGGCTGCAATAACCATCTTCAGTGATTTTGGAGCCACCCCCTGCCCCCCAAAAAATAAAGTCTTTCACTGTTTCCACTGTTTCGCCATCTGTTTTCCATGAAGTGATGGGACTGAATGACATGATCTTAGTTTTCTGAGCACTACAATTACTAAATGAAGAAAGCAAGTTCATACTCTCAGAGTTCATAATATAGTGGCCTTTACATTTCAATACATAAATGTGACATAGAAGTATATATGGAAAGTTAATAAGAGATAGACAAGAGACTATTTAAGGCTAACTAGGAACCTAAAAGAGGATGTGATGTTTCATCTCAAGAATGCTTAGGAATGGTTAGAAGTAACCGAGTTGGAAAAGGATAGAAGGGTATTCCAGGCTAGGAAGCTGTATGTACAAAGAAATTGAGGTACAGCAACTTTAAGAGTTTTAGACCTGGGACCTGAGTTATTTTCTGCTTCATATTTGAATTTTTAGGTTACTTCTTATCTTTGGTTTGGATATTAGTCTCTGTCTTTGTAAAGAACTTGAGGACTAGCTATTTTCCCACCTTTATTCATGGACTAACATGTGGAGGGTGTGGGTGCAGGAGGGCCTAGAGGAACTATCCCATGTTGAAGGTCAGGAACAGTGGCAGTGAGGAGATACCCCTTGTCCAAGGTAAGGAGCAGCGGCTGCACTTTGCTGGAGCAGCCATGAAGAGATACCCCACAACCAAGGTAAGAGAAACCCAAGTAAGATGGTAGGTGTTGCAAGAGGGCATCAGAGGGCAGACACACGGATACCATAATCACAAAAAACTAGTCAGTTTAATCACACTAGGACCACAGCTTTGTCTAACTCAATGTTACTAAGCCATGCCCGCAGGGCAACCCAAGACAGGCGGGTCACGGTGGAGAGGTCTGACAGAATGTGGTCCACTTGAGAAAGGAATGGCAAACACTTCACTATTCTTGCTTTGAGAACCCCATAAACAGTATGAAAAGGCAAAAAGATAGGATACTGAAAGAGGAACTCCCCAGGTCAGTAGGTGCCCAATATGCTACTGGAGATCAGTGGAGAAATAACTCCAGAAAGAATGAAGGGATGGAGCCAAAGAAAAAACAATACCCAGCTGTGATGTGACTGGTGATAGAAGGTCCGATGCTGTAAAGAGCAATATTGCATAGGAACCTGGAATGTCAGGTCCATGAATCAAGGCAAATGGAAGTGGTCAAACAAGAGATGGCAAGAGTGAACATTGACATTCTAGGAATCAGTGAACTAAAATGGACTGGAATGGATGAATTTAACTCAGATGACCATTATATCTACTACTGGAGGCAGGAATTCCTCAGAAGAAATGGAGTAGCCATAATGGTCAACAAAAGAGACCGAAATGCAGTACTTAGATGCAATCTCAAAAACAACAGAATGATCTCTGTTTGTTTCCAAGGCAAACCATTCAATATCACAGTAATCCAAGTCTATGCCCCAACCAGTAATGCTGAACAAGCTGAAGTTGAACGGTTCTATGAAGACCTACAAGACCTTTTAGAACTAACACCCAAAAAAGATGTCCTTTTCATTATAGGGGACTGGAATGCAAAAGTAGGAAGTCAAGAAACACCTGGAGTAACAGGCAAATTTGGTCTTGGAATGCAGAATGAAGCAGGGCAAAGACTAATCAAGTTTTGGAAAGAGAATGCATTGGTCATAGCAAACACCCTCTTCTAATAACACAAGAGAAGACTCTACACATGGACATCACCAGATGGTCAACACCGAAATCAGATTGATTATATTCTTTGCAGCCAAAGATAGAAAAGCTCTCTACAGTCAACAAAAACAAGACCAGGAGCTGACTGTGGCTCAAATCATGAACTCCTTATTGCCAAATTCAGACTTAAATTGAAGAAAGTAGGGAAAACCACTAGACCATTCAGGTATGACCTAAATCAAAATCCTTATGATTATACAGTGGAAGTGAGAGATAGATTTAAGGCCCTAGATCTGACAGATAGAGTGCCTGATGAACTATGGAATGAGGTTAGTGACATTGTACAGGAGACAGGGATCAAGACCATCCCCATGGAAAAAAATGCAAAAAAGCAAAATGGCTATCTGGGGAGGCCTTAAAAATAGCTGTGAAAAGAAGAGAAGTGAAAAGCAAAGGAAAAAAGGAAAGATATAAGCATCTGAATGCAGAGTTCCAGAGAATAGCAAGAAGAGATAAGAAAGCTTTCTTCAGCTATCAATGCAAAGAAATAGAGGAAAAGAACAGAATGGGAAAGACTAGAGATCTCTTCAAGAAAATTAGAGATACCAAGGGAACATTTCATGCAAAGATGGGCTCGATAAAGGACAGAAATGGTATGGACCTAACAGAAGTAGAAGATATTAAGAAGAGGTGGCAAGAATACACAGAAGAACTGTACAGAAAAGATCTTCATGACCTGGATAATCATGATGGTGTGATCACTCATCTAGAGCCAGACATCCTGGAATGTGAAGTCAAGTGTGCCTCAGAAAACATCACTACGAACAAAGCTAGTGGAGGTGATGGAATTCCAGTTGAGCTATTTCAAATCCTGAAAGATGATACTGTGAAAGTGCTGCCCTCAATATGCCATTAAATTTGTAAAACTCAGCAGTGGCCAGAGGACTGGAAAAGGTCAGTTTTCATTCCAATCCCAAAGAAAGGCAATGCCAAAGAATGCTCAAACTACCACACAATTGCACTCATCTCTCATGCTAGTAAAGTAATGCTCAAAATTCTCCAAACCAGGCTTCAGCAATACGTGAACCGTGAACTTCCTGATGTTCAAGCCGGTTTTAGAAAAGGCAGAGGAACCAGAGATCAAATTGCCAACATCCGCTGGATCATGGAAAAAGAAAGAGTTCCAGAAAAACATATGTTTCTGCTTTATTGACTATACCAAAGCCTTTGACTGTGTGGATCACAATAAACTGTGGAACATTCTGAAAGAGATGGGAATCCCAGACCACCTGACCTGCCTCTTGAGAAATCTGTATGCAGGTCAGGAAGCAACAGTTAGAACTGGACATGGAACAACAGGCTGGTTTCAAATAGCAAAAGGAGTGTGTCAAGGCTGTATATTGTCACCCTGCTTATTTAACTTATATACAGAGTACATCATCAGAAACGCTGGGCTGGAAGAAACACAAGCTGGAATCAAAATTGCCAGGAGAAATATCAATAACCTCAGATATGCAGATGACACCACCCTTATGGCAGAAAGGGAAGAGGAACTAAAAAGCCTCTTGATTAAAGTGAATGTAGAGAGTGAAAAAGTTGGCTTAAAGCTCAACATTCAGAAAATGAAGATCATGACATCCAGTCCCATCACTTCATGGGAAATAGATGGGGAAACAGTAAAAATTGTGTCAGACATTTTTTTTTTTTGAGCTCCAAAATCACTGCAGATGGTGACTGCAGACATGAAATTAAGAGACTTACTCCTTGGAAGAAATGTTATAACCAACCTAGATAGCATATTCAAAAGCAGAGACATTACTTTGCCGACTAAGGTCCATCTAGTCAAGGCTATGGTTTTTCCAGTAGTCATGTATGGATGTGAAAGTTGGACTGTGAAGAAGGCTGAGCTCCAAAGAATTGATGCTTTTGAACTGTGTTGTTGGAGAAGACTCTTGAGAGTCCCTTGGACTGCAAGGAGATCCAACCAGACTATTCCGATGAAAATCAGCCCTGGGATTTCTCTGGAAGGACTGATGGTAAAGCTGAAGCTCCAGTACTTTTGTCACCTCATGCAAAGCATTGACTCATTGGAAAAGACTCTGATGCTGGGAGGGACTGGGGGCAGGAGGAGAAGGGGACGACAGAGGATAAGATGGCGGATGGCATCACTGACTCAATGGACGTGAGTCTGAGTGAACTCCGGGAGTTGGTGATGGACAGGGAGGCCTGGAGTGCTGCCATTCATGGCGTCGCGAAGAGCCAGACACGACTGAGAGACTGAACTGAACTGAAGAACAGCCTATTTGTATGTTTTTAAAAATGGTCTTCACCGACATAATACACAAATCAGGAAAGATAGTAGCCTGAGTTCTAATACTTTAATAAAATGGTGCAAATGCTAAACTAGACAAAACTGTGACAGTGACAGACACCATGTTGAGAATCTAATTGAGATTGGCAGTGTCACTGGATTGATGCAACATGTTGGCACAGTTTTGCATTAATGAAAATAAAAGTCTTTGTGAAAAGCTTTAGCATTAGTACTTTTAGTAGCAACATCTGCTGTGTCTGTCTTTGCTTTAGCAGCTGTTTCATGTAGGTGACAGGCTGACAGGAGAACAATCAGGGATTTATTTCTGGTAGAATTTTTAGTTTCTTCTTTCACTTGTGGGTTATTGTTTGAAAAGAAGTGTACCCATATTCTCTGCTTTGTCAGCAGTCTTCCTTTTCAAGTTTTTGAAGTTTGTTATAGATACTAGCAAACAACTGAAATTTTTATAGCTTTTTATTATATGTGCATGATGTCCTCTGTGACTTTGAGTTTGAAATAAGTAAAATGAAGTTACCCATGCTTAAAAATTGGGTTTTGACATATACGTAGCAAAACTAGTTTAACCTGTATAATTACTGGCATCCTCGTAGAATTGTACCACTCTGGCTTGCCTAGTGCACTGCTTCTGCTGCTGCTAAGTGACATCCGACTCTGTGCGACCCCGTAGATGGCAGCCCACCAGGCTCCTCTGTCCCTGGAATTCTCCAGGCAAGAGTACTGGAGAGTGGATTGCCATTGCCTTCTCTGGGCTAGTGTACTATTGCCACATAATCAATGTTGGAATAAATCATAATAATGGGATTTTGAATCTAACTAGAATTAGAGTAACCCTGTCTTATTTTGTGAAAGTGTTTTACTTTTAAGTGTATAAGTACTAACCCCACATCTTCATTAGTTGGCAAACTTTTATTTATTAATTTTTTTCCAGGTAGAGTAAGACATTATTGAAATACATTAATGCTCTTGGCCTAGAGTACCAGTTAACTCACTACAGAGATATTTTTCCAAGTGATATCCTAGTTCACTGAAAGAGTTAATGTGCCTAGTCACTTCTAAAATCAACAATTCTAACTGGAAGTTCCTGGATATTTTCTAATAATTATTAAAAACAGTGTAGTTTAAAACTAAAAATCTTGCTTAATACAGGTTTGTTTATGTCAGGAATGATGGGTAATAATTCCTTCTAAGATCTCATAAAGCTCAGGGAAACCTTTAGAGGAATATTAAACCTATACAGACTTCTCAAGGAAGGAATTGCCATGATTTTACACAATGCAGATTATTCCACAAAATAGAAAAAAGAAAAAACAATATACACATATGCTCTTATTGTGAATAATGGGCAGAATGTTTCACATTACTTTGAAATGACACTTATTGAGTGCTTATTATGTAAGGTGTACATACTTTAAATGCATCACCTCATTTAATTACTATAAGAAATAAAAAATAGGAAATTAATTACTTTATTTAATAGATAAATAATTGTTTTTCAGAGAGGTTAAGTAATCTAAGATTGATTGCAACTACTGTCAATGCTTTTAAGGATAAAAACATTGTTAAGCACAGGGTCAATGGTCTTATATAAGCTATTTTTGCTATATGATTAATAAAACACTTGTCAACTAATAATATTTTCTTGATACATTATTCAGTTACCAAGCATTCATTGGGCAACATTAAACGTGTTGATAGACAACCCAAGGAGGTTCACAAAACTTTATAGTCATATAATTCTAAAAAACAAAAAAGTGAATAGCCCAAGAAGAGTAAACTCTTAGGACAGCTAAGTTTTCAGTGAGTTTACCTTTATTATTAGAAGGGACTTAGAAAAGAATGTCCTGGAATATTAAGATGTATTTTAGGCTATTAAATTGGTAATGCATTATTTCCATCAGAGCATTCAAAGAATGAGTATATTTAAAGTAAAGTTTTATTTTTATTTTGTAACACACTCAGTAATTAAGAAAAGAATACTATAATATACTTCTTTCACACATTCAAAGCTTTTACTTTCCAGCTGAAAGAGTAGTCATAAATACTTTAAAATCAGCTGAAAGTAGGAATAGCATATGACTTGAACTAAGTTGATGATAATGGGGACAGAAAGGTTGGAGAGCTTTAAAAATATAACTAGCTCACATTGGTACATATTATAGCCTGCTTCACCTCAGTTATATTGTAAAACAAAAGCATGCAGAAATGTTAAATTTGGGTTAATCAATAGTAATGGTGTAGTACTTGTGCATTAGGGTACTCCAGAGAAACAGAACCCATAGGATACAAGTAAACAAGATTCTCTGCAGAGAGATTATATATATATATACACATATATATATGTATAAATATATAATTTTATTAAATTATCTGATATATATATACATATATGTACATATATATATGTATATATAACATACATATGGGCATCTATCAGCCCAATCAACCTGACACATTAAAAATTAACCATCACAACATGTTTTTTTTTTTAATATAAATTTATTTATTTTAATTGGAGGTTAATTACTTTACATATTATATTGGTTTTGCCATACATCAACATGAATCCACCACAGGTATACATGCGTTCCCCATCCTGAACCCCCCTCCCTCCTACCTCCCTGTATCACCCCTCTGGGTCGTTCCAGTGCACCAGCCCCAAGCATCCAGTATCATGCGTTGAACCTGGACTGGCAACCCGTTTCATATATGATATACATGTTTCAATGCCATTCTCCCAAATCATCCCACCCTCTCCCTCTCCCACAGAGTCCAAAAGACTATTCTATACATCTGTGTCTCTTTTGCTGTCTCCCATACAGGGTTACCGTTACCATCTTTCTAAATTCCGTATATATGCGTTAGTATACTGTATTGGTATTTTTCTCTCTGGCTTACTTCATTAGAACTGATTCAAATGTTTTCTTTTTACTGGCTGAGTAATACTCCATTGTGTATATGTACCAAGGCTTTCTTATCCATTCATCTGCTGACGGACATCTAGGTTGCTTCCATGTCCTGGCTATTATAAACAGTGCTGCGATGAACATTGGGGTACATGTGTCTCTTTCAATGCTGGTTTCCTCAGTGTGTATGCTCAGCAGCAGGATTGCTGGGTCATAAGGCAGTTCTATTTCCAGTTTTTTATGGAATCTCCACATTGTTCTCCATAGTGGCTGTACTAGTTTGCATTCCCACCAACAGTGTAAGAGGTTCCCTTTTCTCCACACCCTCTCCAGCATTTATTGCTTGCAGACTTTTGAATCGCAGCCATTTTGACTGGCGTGAAATGGTACCTCATTGTGGTTTTGATTTGCATTTCTCTGATAATAAGTGATGTTGAGTATCTTTTCACGTGTTTGTTAGCCATCTGTATGTCTTTGTAGAAATATCTATTTCGTTCTTTGGCCCGTTTTTTGATTGGGTCGTTTATTTTTCTGGAATTGAGCTGTAGGAGTTGCTTATATTTTTTTGAGATTAGTTGTTTGTCAGTTGCTTCATTTGCTATTATTTTCTCCCATTCAGAAGGCTGTCTTTTCACCTTGCTTATAGTTTCCTTTGTTGCCATCACAACATGTTAATTGAAAAGTTTCATCAGACTATACGAGGGTAATCACATTTAACATTTTTTCTGTACATCATTTATCTATGAGTGTGAAACTATTTATAGATCACTTACAATGTACATGCACTCTACCAGTCAACAGGAACATATTCCTTCCCTCACAGATACTAAGTTTTGGTGGGAAGCCTAGGCACATCTACAGACAGCTTGATGAGTCTGTGGATAGAATTGCAGCAATGCTTGGAATGAGACCCTAATCCAGATTTTCTGACCATCAAGAGATTTCTGAATCAAATGATGCCAAAACTAAGACCCAGTGATTACAGCTCAGGGGAAGGGCCAGAAAAGGAGACAGAAGAAAAAGAGAAGAAATGTTTCTCACACAGAGAATATTATATGCAGAGATATAGAGATGAGAGAGAATAGCACTGTATTCAAGAAAATCTGTTTTAAAGTTCAGTTTCTATAACAAAGTGTTCGTTCTAAAAGTGAAGTGGAGAGAAATAAGACTCAAAAGATAAATATGAGAAAGTTAATATAGGGTTTTTTAAATGATGATAAGAACTTTAAATTTCATCCTAAAAGCAATGGGATCACAAAAGACTTTTGAATAGGCGAGTAATTGTGGGCAGGTTCACATTTTGGAGGGATTGTGTTGCAGGATGCTAAACAGTGGGCAGTAAGGTTACTTAGAAAGCTGAAGCAGTAATTCAAGTAAGAAACTGTGATGGCTTGAACTAGGTTGATGGAGACAGAAAGAGATGGATCGATTGGAGAGCTTATTTTTTTGCTTTAGGGAAAATGTATTGTTGTTGAGATGTAGGAGAGAGAGAGAAATAAATCAAAAGGGAACACAAGGTTTTTGATGTGGCATCTGGATTAAAAGCGTCTGCCTACAATGTGGGAGACCTAGGTTCAAACCTTGGGTCGGGAAAAGTTCCTAGAGAAGGAAATGGTAACCCATTCCAGTATTCTTGCCTGGAAGATCCCATGGATGGAGGAGCCTGGTAGGCTATAGTCCATCGGGTCACAAAGAGTCAGACACGACTGAGCAACTTCACTTTCACTTTTCACTGGATAAATAAAGTCACCATTGGATGAGATAGGTCATCTGGAAGGATAATCAGATTTAGTAAGAAAAATGATAATTCAGTATTAGAGATGCTTAATTTGAGCTTTTGATACTCTAGTAGCCATATCAGCAGGTAATTGAAGATATGGATCAGGATCCAAGCATCAGTGACATAATCATCAATTTGTTCTTAGGATGAATGGGGAGCATGAGAAAAGAACATAGGCCATATTTAGGGCTGGGCAGATGAAAAAGAAATTATGATGTTATTATTAAAAAGTTAGAGAGATATACCCGATTATTTTCTGTATACTTATTGGACATCTGAAAGATGGGCACTGTTTGTAAGTGTTGTTCAGTCTCTAAGCTGTGTCCAATTCTTTGTGACCTCATGGACTATAGCATGCCAGCCTCCTTGATCCTCCATTATCTCCCAGAACATGCTCAAATTCATATCCACTGAGTTAGTGATGCTATCAAAAAATCTCATCTTCTGCCATTCCCTTCTCCTTTTTAGGTGTTAGGGAACTATAATAGTCTAAGATTCCTGTCCTTAATGTGGGATATGCAAATCAAGAAAGAGGACACAGTGCTTCAGGAAGCAAATGGTTGATATTTAAGTTTTAAAAAACTATATAGTAATCTTTCCAAATATTCTAGTCTTACTCATTCAACAATAGGAGTCTATAAAAATCTGGTATTTTCTAGATTTAGAATGACTGGACTCCTCAGATGCCCTTACATTTATGCTAGACGGGGTTAGATCCCTCAGATTCTCTTAGAGGACCTACTGATATTAGTTTAAGTATCTTCTGCAATGTTTGGGGACTGGGGAAGATGTATTGTCAGCAAGATAATTTCATCTTTGTATATGTCATCTCCCTGTTTGTAAAAGACCCTATACTGGGAACGTTTATTGACTTGGATCCCTCTAGAACATAGTGTGTCTGTGTCTGTAGAAAGCTCCCTGCTCTCGTGTTTTCTAAATGGCTGTATGACTGGTCTTCCTCCTGTTACTATTACCATTTGCTTATCTTTAAGGGTAAAGACAATCCAGGAGGAATGTTCTCTATCACACTGCCAGTCCTAATGGTCTATTTGTCTTTCAAACTCTATGGCTAAATTGTCCTCAACTCACTTCTTGTGATATTGTGCTCCTTTCTCAGGAAAACAATATTTCATTTGGCTTTCTCTATTGTGATGCTGCACCCAGTTACATGTGGGAGGAGGCAGTTTTCCTGTGCCACCAAGAAATTCTAGAGTACTAGCTATGTGTCCTATAATTCAATTCAGACACTACATAAAGATAGCATCATGCCCCACAGGTGAAGAGTCTTACACGATGGCCACCTACTCCACTTTACATGAAAGTCTCAAATCTAGGTTTTCACTTGTGCCTCTGACCCACTAGCTGAAGAGGGGGTTCTAATGACACCCTCCTTGGGTTTAATTTGCTAGATCTGCTCTCAGAACTTAGAAACACATTTTGCTTACTAGATTACCAGTTTATTACAAAAGAACGTAATTCAGAAGAGCCAGGTAAAGATATGCTTAGGGCAATATGGGGAAAGGGCACAGAACCCCAAACTCTCCCCAGGCACAACATTATCCCCAAATATACAGTTCATAGACAAAGAACCTCTCTGAACCAATACATTTTGGGGTTTTGTAGAGGCTTATTCCATAGGCATGATTGATTAATTCATTGGCTTAGTTAGCTAGTCAGCTCAGTCGCTCAGTCGTGTCTGACTCTGTGACCCTGAGAATCGCAGCATGCCAGGCCTCCCTGTAGATCACCAACTCCTGGAATTCACTCAAACTCACGTCTATCGAGTTGGTGATGCCATCCAGCCATCTCATCCTCTGTCGTCCCCTTCTCCTCCTGCCCCAGATCCCTCACAGCATCAGAGTCTTTTCCAATGAGTCAACTCTTCGTTCAGCTTTAGCATCAATCCTTCCAAAGAACACCCAGGACTGAACTCCTTCAGAATGGACTGGTTGGATCACCTTGCAGTCCAAAGGACTCTCAAGAGTCTTCTCCAACACCACAATTCAAAAGCATCAGTTCTTCAGTGCTCAGCTTTGTTCACAGTCCAACTCTCACATCCATACATGACTACTGGAAAAACCATAGTCTTGACTAGATAGACCTTTGTTGGCAAAGTAATGTCTCTGCTTTTGAATATGCTATCTAGGTTGGTCATAACTTTCTTCCATGGAGTAAGCATCTTTTAATTTCATGGCTGCAAACACCATCTGCAGTGATTTTAGAGCCCCCCAAAATAAAGTCTGACACTGTTTCCACTGTTTCCCCGTCTATTTCCCATGAAATTATGGCACCATATGCCATGATCTTCGTTTTCTGAATGTTGAGCTTTAAGCCAACTTTTCCACCCTCCACTTTCACTTTCATCAAGAGGCTTTTTAGTTCCTTTTCACTTTCTGCCATAAGGGTGGTATCATCTGCATATCTGAGGTTATTGATATTTCTCCCGGCAATCTTGATTCCAGCTTATGCTACCTCCAGGCCAGCGTTTCTGATGATGTAATCTGCATATAAGTTAAATCAGCAGGGTGACAATATACAGCCTTAACATACTCCTTTTCCTATTTGGAACCAGTCTGTTGTTCCATGTACAGTTCTAACTGTTGCTTCCTGACCTGCATACAGATTTCTCAAAGGGCAGGTCAGCTGGTCTGGTATTCCCATCTCTTTCAGAATGTTCCACAGTTTATTGTGATCCACACAATAAAGGCTTTGGCATAGTCAATAAAGGAGAAATAGATGTTTTTCTGCAACTCTCTTGCTTTGACCATGATCCAGCAGATGTTGGCAATTTGATCTCTGGTTCCTCTGCCTCTTCTAAAACCAGCTTGAACATCTGGAAGATCACAGTTCACGTAATGATGAAGCCTGGCTTGGAGAATTTTGAGCATTACTTTACTAGCGTGTGAGATGAGTGCAACTGTGAGGTAGTTAGAGCATTCTTTGGCATTGCCTTTCTTTGGGATTGGAATGAAAATTGACCTTTTCCAGTCCTATGGCCACTGCTGAGTTTTCCAAATTTGATGGCATATTGAATGCAGCACTTTCACAGCATCATCTTTCAGGATTTGAAATAGCTCCACTGGAATTCCATCACCTCCACGAGCTTTGTTCATAGTCATGCTTTCTAAGGCTCACTTGACTTCACATTCCAGGATGTCTGGCTCTAGATGAGTGATCACACCATTGTGATTATCTGGGTCATGAAGATCTTTTTTGTACAGTTCTTCTATGTATTCTTGCCACCTCTTCTTAATATCTTCTGCTTCTGTTAGGTCCATACCATTTCTGTCATTTATCAAGCCCATCTTTGCATGAAATGTTCCCTTGGGTCTCTAATTTTCTTGAAGAGATCTCTAGTCTTTCCCATTCTGTTCTTTTCCTTTATTTCTTTGCACTGAATGCTGAGGAAGTCTTTCTTATCTCTTCTTGCTATTCTCTGGAACTCTGCATTCAGATGCTTATATCTTTCCTTTCCTCTTTTGCTTTTCGCTTTGCTTTTTTTCACAGCTATTTGTCAGGCCTCCTCAGACAGCCATTTTGCTTTTCCGCATTTCTTTTCCATGGGGATGGTCTTGATCCCTGTCTCTTGTACAATGTCATGAACCCCCATCCATAGTTCATCAGGCACTCTATCTATCAGATCTGGTCCCTTAAATCTATTTCTCACCCCACTGTATAGTCATAAGGGATTTGATTGAGGTCATCCCTGAATGATCTAGTGGTTTTACCTACTTTCTTCAATTTCAGTCTGAATTTGACAATAAGGGGTTCATGATTTGAGCCACAGTCAGCTCCCAGTCTTGTTTTTGCTGACTGTATAGAGTTTCTCAATCTTTGGCTGCAAAGAATATAATCAGTCTGATTTTGGTGTTGGGCATCTAGTGATGTCCATGTGTAGAGTCTTCTCTTGTGTTGTTGGAAGAGTGTTTGCTATGACCAGTGCATTCTCTTGGCAAAACTCTATTAGATTTTGCCCTGCTTCCTCCCATATTCCAAGGCTAAATTTGCCTGTTACTCCAGGTGTTTCTTGACTTCCTAATTTTGCATTCCAGTCCCCTATAATGAAAAGGACATCTTTTTTAGGTGTCAGTTCTAAAAGGTCTTGTAGGTCTTCATAGAACCGTTCAACTTCAGCTTCTTCAGCGTTACTGGTTGGGGCATAGACTTGGATAACTGTGATATTGAATGATTTGCCTTGGAGATGAACAGAGATCATTCTGTCATTTTTGAGATTGCATCCGAGTACTGCATTTTGGACTCTTTTGTTGACCATGATGGCTACTCCATTTCTCCTAAGGGATTACTGTCAGCAGTAGTAGATATAATGGTCATCTGAGTTAAATTCACCCATTCCAGTCCATTTTAGTTCACTGATTCCTAGAATGTCAACGTTCACTCTTGCCATCTCTTGTTTGACCACTTCCAATTTGCCTTGTTTCATGGACCTGACATTCCAGGTTCCTATGCAATATTGCTCTTTACAGCATCAGATCTTGCTTCTATCACCAGTCACATCCACAGCTGGGTATTGTTTTTGCTCATTCTTTCTGGAGTTATTTCTCCACTGATCTCCAGTATCATATTAGGCACCTACCAACCTGGGGAGTTCCTCTTTCAGTATCCTATCACTTTGCCTTTTCATACTGTTCATGGGGTTCTCAAGGCAAGAATACTGAAGTGGTTTGCCATTCCCTTCTCCAGTGGCCACATTCTGTCAGACCTCTCCACCATGCCCTGCCCATCTTGGGTGACCCCACATGGCATGGCTTAGTTTCATTGAGTTAGACAAGGCTGTGGTCCATGTGATCAGATTGGCTAGTTTTCTGAGATTACAGTTTCAGTGTGTCTGCCTTCTGATGCCCTCTCGCAACACCTACCGTCTTACTTGGGTTTCTCTTACCTTGGACATGGGGTATCTCTTCACAGCTTCTCCAGCAAGGTGCAGCCATTGCTCCTTACGTTGGATGAGGGGTATCTCCTCACCGCCACCCCTGCTACCTTGAACGTGGAGTAGCTCTTCTCGGCCCTTCTGCACCCGCACAGCCACTGCTCCTTGGATATTGGGTTGTTCCTCTTGGCCACTTCACTGGCTAATGGCAATCAATTCTTCACCCTCTAGAGATCAGGGGGCAAGACTGAAAGCTCCAACCCTCCAATCATGTGATTGGTTCTCTTGGCAAACAATCAAAATTACCCTACTAACATAACAAAAGGCACCTTTATGCTCTCATCCCTTAAGGATTTCCAATGCTTTTAGAAGCTTGGTGCCAGAAAGGATGAAGACTGGCTACATAATTATTATGAATCACAATAGCAAAACTATTATAAAACCTTGATATCTCAAGCACAGCCATGATAAATGAAGTTTGCTTCTGAAATGGGCCATGTTCTTCTACACTTATTTCAATTTTTTAAAACATATCAGTGTTAAATCCTGCTTCAATATTGGGTAATAGATAGATGAGAAGGTGAACGAAGAAAACTCATAAGTTCTTAAGCTACTTTAAACTCCTCAAATTACTGCAAAATTGACCAAAAAATTTTGAGCACCAATATGTACATCAGTTAAGAATTAATACAAAATATCAGAGACAAGAATTTGATATTTCAAAGGAAATACAATTTATATTAAATATATAAGAAGCAGCCTCTATTATCTTCTACATAAATATCAACTTACCATACAACTTCAGCACAGCTTCACCCACTACCGTGACATTCAGGAACACACTACACACTTTTGCCATCAGAGCCACTGCATCTTGAACACAGGCAAGAATTACTCTCAGTTCAGTTCAGTCACTCAGTAGTGTCTGACTCTTTTCAACCCCATAGACTGTAGCATGCAAGGCTTCTCTGTCAATCATCAACTACTGGAGTTTACTCAAACACATGTGTATTGAGTCGGTGATGCCATCCAACTATCTCATCCTCTGTCATACACCTCACCTCCTGCCCTCAATATTTCCCAGCATCAGGGTCTTTTCCAATGAGTCAGTTCTTCACATCAAGTGACCAAAGTACTGGAACTTCAGCTTCAGCATCAGTCTTTCCAATGAATATTCAGGACAGATTTACCTTAGGATTGACTGGTTGGATCTCTTTGCAGTCCAAGGGACTCTTAACAGTCTTCTCCAAATCCAACGCATCAACTCTTTGGCGCTCAGCTTTCTTTATAGTCCAACTCTCACATCCATACATGACTACTGGAAAAACCAAAGCTTTGACTGGATGGACATCTGTTTGCAAAGGAATATCTCAGTTTTTTAATATGCTGTCTAGTTTTGACATAAATTCTCTTCCAAGGAGCAACTGTCTTTTAATTTCATGGCTGCAGTCATAATCTGCAGTGATTTTAGAGCCAAAAAATTGAAATCTCTCACTGTTTCCATTGTTTCCCCATTTATTTGCCATGAAGGGATGGGACTAGATGCCATGATCTTAGTTGTCTGAATGTTGAGTATTTTAAGCCAACTTTTTCAATCTCCTCTTTCACTTTCATCAAGAAGTTCTTTAGTTCTTCTTCACTTTCTGCCATAAGGGTGATGTCATCTGCATATCTGAGGTTGTTGATATTTCTCCTGGCAGTCTTGATTCCAGCTTGTGCTTCATCCAGCCTGGCATTTCACATGATGTACTCTACATGTAAGTTAAATAAGTAGGGTGACAATATACAACCTTGACATACTCCTTTCCTAATTTAGAACCAGTCTATTGTTCAGTGTCTGGTCCTAACTGTTGCTTCTGGATCTGCATACAGATTTCTCAAGAGGCAGGTCAGGTGGTCTAGTATTCCCATCTCTTTCAGAATTTTCCACATTTTGCTGTGATCCATGCAATCAAGGGCTTTGGCATAGACAATAAAGCAGAAATAGATGTATTCCTGGAACTCTCTTGCTTTTTTGATGATCCAGCAGATGTTGGCAAGTTGACCTCTGTAGTCTAGCTTTTCCAAATCCAGTTTGAACATCTGCAAGTTCAAGGTTCATGTACTATTGAAGCCTGGCTTGGAAAATTTTGAGCATTACTTTGCTAGCATGTGAGATGAGTCCAAATGTACAGTAGTTTGAACATTCTTTGGCATTGCCTTTCTTAGGGTTGGGATGAAAACTGACCTTTTCCCAGCCACTGCTGAGTATTTCAAATTTGCTGGCATATTGATTGCATCACTTTCACAACATCATCCCTTTAGGATTTGAAATAGCTCAACTGGAATTCCATCACCCCCACTAGCTTTGTTCATTATGATGCTTCCTAAGGCCCACTTGACTTTACACTCCAGGATGTCTGGCTCTGGGTGAGTGATCATACCATCATGGTTATTACAGTCATGAAGATCTTTTTGTACAGTTTTTCTGTGTATTTTTTCCACCTCTTAACATCTTCTGCTTCTGTTATGTCCATACTGTTTCTGTTCTTTATTGTGCTCATCCTTACATGAAATATTCCTTGGTATCTCTAGTTTTCTTCAAGACATCACTAGTCTTTCCTATTCTATTGTTTTCCTCTATTTCTTTGCATTGATTACTGAAGAAGGCTTTCTTATCTTTTCTTGTTACCCTTTAGGACTCTGCATTCAGATGGGTATATCTTTCCTTTTCTTCTTTGCCTTTCACTTCTCTTCTTTTCTCAGCTATTTGTAAGGCCTCCTCAGACAACCATTTTGCCTTTTTGCATTTCTTTTTCTTGGGGATGGCCTTTATCACTGCTTCCAGTGCAATGTCAGGAACATCTGTCCATAGTCTTTGGCACTCTGTCTATCAGATATAATCCCTTGAATCTATTTATCATTTCTACTGTATAATTGTAAGGGATTTGATTTAGGTCATACCTGAATGGTCTAGTGGTTTTCCCTACTTTCTTCAATTTAAGTCTGAATTTGACAATAAGGAGATCATGATCTGAGCCACAGTCAGCTCCCAGTCTTGTTTTGCTGACTGTATAGAACTTCTCCATTTTTGGCTACAAAGAATATAATCAATCTGATTTCTGTATTGACATCTGGTGATGCCCTATGGAATCTTCTCTTGTGTTGTTGGAAAAGTGTGTTTGCTATGACTAGTGTGTTCTCTTGGCAAAACTCTGTTAGCATTTGCCCTGCTTCTTTCTGTACTCCAAGGCCAAATTTGCCTGTTATTCCAGCTATTTTTTGACTTCCTACTTTTGCATTCCAGTCCCCTATAATGAAAAGGACATCTTTTTTGGGTGTTAGTTCTAAAAGGTCTTGCAGTTCTTCATAGAACTGCTCAAATTCAGCTTCATAATTACTCTATCCCACCCCTTAAAGAGTTTGTTGCAAACTCTATCACCTTTTCAGAGAAGTCTGACTGGACAATCTTCTATTTATTCATAATATTATCACAGATTGATCTACTATACATTTATTTGTTTATATTATTTCTACATCTACCAGTTTCATATTTTAAGATAAAAGCATTCTGGATATTTATCAGTTATTGATCCACTCACAGTGTCAAGAGCAGAGCTTGACTCATAGTCATCACTCAATAAAAAATTATTGAGTGAACTAATAAGTCATTTATCTTCTATTGTATACCTCACTTGGCAGAATGTTATTATTCCATTTAAATAAACAAAACATAAGACTGCCAAAGATGGTTACATTTTACTTATTCTTAAACATTTATTAGCTTTATATACATATCATCCACCTTATGGAGAACAGAGAGAACCAAAATATTTATGAAAGAATGTAGGAAAACGTTTAAAATGTATATAACATTAAAGAAACAACCTACTGAAACTGCTAAATAATTTTATCAAGTTTAGTTGTTATCACTTGAGCTTTAGTCCTGATTTCTCTGCTGTGTTTCATGTATCCCTTCTTTGCAAGAGACTCCAAGGTCTGCTCCCATTTATTTACTCAGATTTTATGCACAACGATAAGTTATAACTCCTTGAGACAGAGCATCTCATTTTCCAAGACATCCTACAGATATCAGCAATTACATTGTTATACAAAAGGTTTCCATCCAAGCAAATAATTTGTTTTCTGGTGAAAAATAAAGGATATCTCACCTCTGAAGAGAGATTTTGTTTGTTTGTTTGTTTTGTAACTGTGAATGACCTGTGAGACCCATCTGGTCTTTCCACAAATGAAAGAAAGAAAGTCCTTCAAGGGTAAAATATTACTTATTCTATGAGAAAACAATATTAAATCAAAAAAAGAAAAGAAAGTGTTTGGCTTGTATCATGGCAGGTGTCTGATTTGAATCACTTTCAGCTAGTACTGTTGTACCACTTAAAATATTTTTGTTTTGTAATACATATGTTAAAAGGAAGAAAATATTTTATTTCAGAATAAGCATTTGCAATAAGCATGAAAACCATTCTCACATTATCAGAGTAAATGAAATATTGTGCATGAATATTTTATAGCTTACTGACAAATAAAGTCAAATAATGCCTTTGCACCTATACACATTTTTTTTCTATGAAAAAGTTCCAAAATTATACTGAAATAGATCTCTTCCTTATATAAAGGATGGAAATAGTAAGTCAGTCATGTTGCAGAATTCTTAAAATTGAATGAGCCAAAATAAAACATAGTGCTTCCATGATTGTGGAAACACATAAAATAGTTTTAATTAGTTTAATTTTAAACTGTCTTTTACTGGATTATTTATGCACCTAGGTAATAATTTTTCATCAAGTATTGCTTCAGTTAATTCTGTAGGAGCTCAATATTTTAGTTCACATTATTAAAAGACATTCACCAATTTTATACCAAAGCATTAGTTTCTCTTCGTTTCAGAGGACGTCCTTGGCTCTAATATCTATTATATTATATCTGGATATTTTAAGCATTTCCCAACTTATCATGCTGCCAATAATTTCAACTCAATTCAAGTGCTATTCAACACCACTTTTAGATAAATCTCTAACATAGTGGAAAGTGTAGTACTGAATCAAGCTGTATATAATTTTAGAAACTTTTTCTAGATGCATGACTTTAGATAAATCAACTAAC
Organism: Oryx dammah; assembly: GCF_014754425.2. Taxonomy (NCBI): domain Eukaryota; kingdom Metazoa; phylum Chordata; class Mammalia; order Artiodactyla; family Bovidae; genus Oryx; species Oryx dammah. Next base: position 126,586,495 of record NW_024070186.1, read on the forward strand.
CTCTCTGATTCAGTATCCTTGTCGGTAAATGAAAGATGTTATCAGCTCTGGGATTTCTATGAGAATAAAATTAGGTACAATTTGGTAGAAAGTAGCAGATGTTGAACATGACAATTGTTAACAAAGCTAGTTCTCTTTCTTTTCCTTCCTGAGACATAAAACTACTCAACTCCACTCATTTGTGTCTTCCCATCTCCTTCATGATAAACTTCAAAATCACTAAGGCACACAAGCTCTCCATAATATACCAATATTCCCAACATCATTTCTCCTTATGTTTCCTCCAGAATGCACCTGATGCTACAGTAATAGGTAAGGCTATGCAGCTACACAATATTATTTTTTGTGCTTTTAAAAAACTAATCTGAAAGTTCTTTGTGAGGAGACAGTATTTTTCTACTCAAAATCTATCCAAACTCAGAACTTCCCACTGTTGCTGATTAACTAGAAAGCTATCTCCTTAAAACGATTCTTGCCCACTTATCCTTTGTGATACTTCATGCCGTCTCAGGGTACCCTTACCTCAGTTTGAAGAATAAGCCAACAGTATTATTTCCACAAATAATACACACAATATAATGGCAGAATAATGTTAAAATATTAAATGATATGAAATAGGCTTTGGACAAATTAACTTATCTACAAAACAGAAATTGAGTCACAGATGTAGAAAACACATTTATGGTTACCAGGGGGTAAGAGGTGGGAGAGAGAGTTAAATAGGAAGATAGATATTAACATGTATACACTACTATACAAAAAATAGATAATAAGGACCTACTGTATTAGCACAACTAACTCTATGAAATGGTCTGTAATGGCCTACATGGGAAAAGAGTCTAAAAAAAAGTGAAATCTGTATATGAGTAACTGATTCAGGGCTTCCCTGGTAGCTCAGTTGGTAAATAATCCACCTGCATTGCAGGAGACCAGGGTTTGATCCCTGGGTCAGGAAGATTCCCTGGAGAAGGAAATGGTAACCCACTCAAGTATTCTTGCCTGGGAAATCCCATGGACAGAGGAGCCTGGTGGGCTACAGTCCATTGAGTCACAAGAGTTGGACATAACTTAGTGACTAAACCTCCACCACCCACAACTGATTCACTTTGCTGTATGGCATAAAGTACCACAACATTGTAAATCAACTATACTCCAATAAAAATTTTGAAAAATAAAAATCAGATGTATGCTTAAGGATGGCAATTAAAATATTTTACTAGTTTTCTCCACAGAAGACAAACCATAAATTGTAGATATTTTAGTACATTTTCAAGTTGTGTTAATAGTAACAGACATTATAAAAATCAATTAATACTTCCGGTATCCAAGATAATTTAACTTTCAAACTGCATCATCCACAGAAAGAGACTATTTCCACAAACCCTAAATAGAAGCTAACCCTGCGGCTTGGTTTGGCCAGTAGAACATTTCTGTGAAATTTTAGTGGGGATCTCAAAGGTCTTAATACTTCTATCTAGAACCTGGCCACTGCCAACTTAATAAATCCGGGAAAGCCTGTTATATTATGAGATGATGTGGAGAAAATTCTGTCACAAATGAGGAAATCAAAGATTGATGTAAAGATATGTGCCACTAAAACAGATGATATGGCTCTTCAAAAATTAGTAGAGCTGGGCACTCAAAACAAGGTTGACCACTGAGCTCAGCCAAGATAAGAACCAGGTGATCTATAGACTTGTGAACACTAACGAATTTTTTAAACTGCTGTAGTTTCAGGTGATAACTATTCACCTTTATACACTGTTCATTCACATTATTCAGCCAGACTATATGTAATACAATATTCCAAGTATTTCTGTGAGGAAATTTTTAAAATGTGAAAATAAATTTCATATTTATCTCCTCATCAGTTTAATTCAGTCACTCAGTCTTTGCAACCCCATGAATCGCAGCATGCCAGGCCCCCCTGTCCATCACCAACTCCCGGAGTTCACACAAACTCAGGTCCATCGAGTCAGTGATGCCATCCAGCCATCTCATCCTTGGTCGTCCCCTTCTCCTCCTGCCTTCAATCCCTCCCAGCATCAGGGTCTTTTCCAATGAGTCAACTCTTCACATGAGGTGGCCAAAGTATTGGAGTTTCAGCTTTAGCATCAGTCCTTCCAAAGAACACCCAGGACTGATCTCCTTTAGAATGGACTGGTTGGATCTCCTTGCAGTCCAAGGGACTCTCAAGAGTCTTCTCTAACACCAGTTACCAATGCAAAATATTTTAGTCATATGTACATTTTACATTGACTCCTTACTATACTTTATAGTGCATTCTTCTGTTCTTTACTATGGTTTATACTGCTTCAGTTGTCAGTTCACACTGGATATGGAAATAAATGTTGGCGATCACAGTAATTTATCCCAAAGATACGTATTGAGCACTTGCTGAAGACAGAGGCAGCCTACTCTACATCAGGAGTAGAGAGGTTAAACTGTAACCATCTTAAGATATCCCACCAACGAATGAATTTTTTTAATTAGGACAGTCAAGAAGTATATGCTGTCCTTGGCTTTGGTAAATGGAAAAGCATTTTCACTTTACACTCCAAGTAGGACTTTCCATTTCCTACCCCAAAAAAGACTAACAACATCCCCATCCCTCACTGTCTTGTGACATGTTGATGTTTACAACAGAATATGATGAGCACACCACTTCAGGGCATGATGTTCAACTCAAATCAGACAGATACTACTATAGCTCCAATTATCCTTCCCAGGATATAGAAGAAAAGCTAGAATTTAGCAGCATGGAATGTATGACATAAGAAAGAAAGTCCTCTATAACAATGTCATTGTTGTTTATCATTTAGAAAAGGACTAGACTAGTAATAGTATTAAGAAGCACTTTATAGTACTCATAATGCCTCAGGTTCCAATCAAAGTGTTTTATCTAGGTACACTCACTGAATTATCTCAACAAATTTGTGAGCTAGACCACTTTTAAGCTTACTTTGCAAATGAGGAAAGTAAGGCACACATAAGTAATTACCATTAGAAACTTAGCTAGAAAGTAAATAAAATGGAACTTGAAGCCTGCCAATCTGGCTCCAGTGTGAGTGCCCTTAAACACTGTACTATAGAGACTCTCTTGCACCTTTAAACTACCTTGGAGAGCAGTCATTTGCTGTAATTTGTTAAGTGTCATTCTAGGCTGGCACCTCCATATCTCACAGTCTATATTGCTAAAAAGCTCTTAAAGAGCATTTCAGTCTATAAAAATATTTTATTTATTTATACAACTCACATCAGGATAAATTATCCAGGATATCTTAATATGGCTAAGCAAGGAAATAGTTTTTTGATACATAGTCTGAATAAGAGGTATGTTTTCCATCACTGGATCTGGAAATGAGATTTATATGTATAAGCAGTCCAATGAGGCTAATTTTCAAGTTGTTACATGTTTGTACCCTAAACTTGAAATGTATTATCAAATGATAAAAGTAGATTTTATATTCCCTTTTAGATTTTGACTTCCCTGGTGGCTCAGATGGTAAAGCGTCTGCCTACAATGTGGGAGACCTGGGTTCAATCCCTGGGTCGGGAAGATCTCCTGGAGAAGGAAATGGCAACTCATTCCAATATTCTTGCCTGGAAAAATCCCATGGATGCAAGAGCCTGGTAGCCTACAGTCCATGGAGTTGCAAAGAGTCCAGACACGACTGAGCAACTTCACTTTCTTTTCTTTCACTTTCTTTTAGATTTTGAGCATTTTTTCTCTTCCTTTAGCTTCTCTATTCTGCGTTTTCTCTGACCACGTTTGACATTTAAAAAATATTTTTTTCTTTTATTCATGGATTTATAATTTATCTGGAAAAAACATACAAGGCATAGGACTCTAAAAATATACCTTATGCTCTAGGAATTAAGAAAAGATCAAAATTAGCCAATAAAGAATAATTTTAACATTGACCTTACTGAGCAGTTCAAGTATTGCAATACATACAAATATATAGAAGATTGAACATCCATCTAGTTTTTCTGAAGCCAATAGTTTGCACTGTGATGGAAGGACTCTTAGGATTATACTAGTAGTATAGAATGAGATCACAAGGGCTATGAAAAATATTTCAAAGAATTTGAGACCAGTTAGCAAAACTTTAAAACTTGCTATTTTGGTATAAAATATTTATACATATACTATATATTTAGTCATTTATATATTATTGCACTGATATACTTTTTCAAAGACATTGTATCATGTACATTATAAATATACACAAATATAGAAATTAACATTATCACATACAGAGGAGCTAAGTAACATTTTAAAATGTGAAGTCATATAGGATGTTCAGTTCAGTTCAGTCACTCAGTCGTGTCCAACTCTTTGCAACCCCATGAATCACAGCACTCCAGGCCTCCCTGTCCATCACCAACACCCGGAGTTCACTCAGACTCATGTCTATCGAGTCCATGATGCCATCCACCCATCTCATCCTCGGTCGTCCCCTTCTCCTCCTGCCCCCAATCCTTCCCAGCATCACAGTCTTTTCCAATGAGTCAACTCTTCGCATGAGGTGGCCAAAGTACTGGAGTTTCAGCTTTAGCATTATTCCTTCCACAGAAATCCCAGGGCTGATCTCCTTCAGAATGCATTGGTTGGATCTCCTTGCAGTCCAAGGGACTCTCAAGAGTCTTCTCTCAAGGGACTCTCAAGAGTCTTCTTCTCAAGACTCTCAACAGAGAGCAATTACAAGAGTTCAAAAGCATCAATTCTTTGGCGCTCAGTCTTCTTCACAGTCCAACTCTCACATCCATACATGACCATTAGAAAAACCATAGCCTTGACTAGACGTACCTTAGTCAGCAAAGTAATGTCTCTGCTTTTGAATATACTATCTAGGTTGGTCGTAACTTTTCTTCCAAGGAGTAAGCGTCTTTTAATTTCATGGCTGCAATCACCATCTGCAGTGATTTTGGAGCCCAAAAAATAAAGTCTGACACATGTTACCAGTAGCTAAAATTCCATTTAAACTTAGGGAAAATTTGTAGTTGTAAATATTCAGTATACCCTCTTGAGAATTGCTATTTCAGGGCTGAATTCTTTTCATATAGCATTGCCTTTTTTAAATGTATATTAACAACATACTGGCTGAATTCATAAACAGTGTTAAGAGTAATATTAGGTCTGCTTATTTCTCGTTCAAAACTCTCTTGATTCAATCTGCTAACTAGAGGAATCGTCCTAGAAAACATCAACATTCTATGATGAGAGTTACTTTGAAAATATATAATATACACTTAAAACTTACTTCACCGGACATGGTTAAATTATAATACATAGAAATCCAGTTAAAAGAAAAGAATGGAGGTATCACTATCAAGCCCTCTGCGGTGTGTAAACTCACATTCCTCAGCATACCTTTGATACCTTGTGCTAAACATGCAAAAGCATTGATATTTATGTAACTTATATAAAATAATTATAGATTTTAAGTCAAAATGCTGAGGTAAAGATAAATTCTAATGTTTCCTTTCCACACTAGTAGAGGTAGACTAGGTAACCAGGGTTTAATGCGACCAAATTTAACATCAAACTTTAGAAGGAAACAATATAAGACATACAGGTTACTAAGGCTTCAGACAACAGAGGGCAATTACAAGAAATTTATAAGGAGATAGAGTCTCCTGTTAAAAACTGTAATATGATTTGAGGGAAAAGTGCTCAGGAAAAAGAAAAGTTGAGTAAGGAAGTATAGTTGACTCCTGATTCCTACCTGATGATGCTTTGCTTTGTCCCACTTTTTCCTGACTGCTTATTTTCCCTAAGGTTGCTGACATTAGCATGCCTTCCCCAATTCTACAAGGATTATTGAACCCCATTTGTAATTTTAGCCTGGTATCTCCAATTTAAAGTCATATTCATGAAATTATAGAAAAATTGTTAAAATGGTATAATCCACAAAGACAAAGAGACTGAAAGATGACTCAGATACAGGAAACAGTGTTAAGGCTATGTCAATGATTTTGGATTTGAGGAAAGTTGGCAAAACAGCTTTTATTCTTCTCCAGGTTGAAAAACATTTTTGATGAAATATAGGAAGGGGAAAGACATGGTTCAGGTTTTAGTCTAATTAATTTACATTAATTCACTTAAACTAATTAATTCAGACAAAGTTTAGAGAAAAAGAAAAATGAGAGTTCAGAGGGCAAAAAAGTTAATGAGATGTCTAAACACATAGCAGAGGTAGAAAAAGAATTAAAAAGGAGAAAAATAATATGAAAAAGAGAAAAATACATTCTAGATTTAGAACCCATTTAGGAAAAGGTTAAGAACAGGGTCTTGATTGTGTTTGATAATGTGTATTAAATTGAAATCAGAAAACCTTCTTTGCTTTTACTCCCATAATTATATGAGTTTTAACTTCTCTCCACTTGATGACTCAGTTTATCAATAAAATTTGGCAGAAGTGATGCCCTGGGCTTACTATTTGTTGCTGTTCAATCACTCAGTCAAGTCTGACTCTTTGTGACCCCATGGACTGCAGTATGCCAGGTTTCCCTATCCTTGACCACCTCCCAGAGCTTGCTAAAACTCATGCTCATTGAGTTGGTGATATCATTCGACCATCTCATCCTCTGTCTCCTTCTCCTCCTGCCTTCAATCTTTCCCATCATCAGGGTCTTTCCAATGAGTTGGCTCTTCGTATCAGGTGGCCAAAGTATTGGAGCTTCAGTTTCAGCACCCGTCCTTCCATGAATCTTCAGGGTTGATTAACTTTAGGATTCACTGGTTTGATGCCCTTGCTGTCCAAGGGACACTCAAGAGTGTTCTCCAGCACGATAGTTCAAAAGTATCAATTCTTCAGCCCTCAGCCTTCTTTATAGTCCAACTCTCACATTCATACATGACTACTGGAAAAACCATAGCTTTGACTATATAGACATTTATTGGCAAAATGATGTTTCTGCTTTTTAATACCCTGTCTAGGTTTGTCATAGCTTTGTTTCAAAGGAGCAATGGCTTTTAATTTCATGGCTTGAATTACCATTGGCAGTGATTTAGGAGCCAAAGAAAATAAAATCTGTCACTATTTCCACTTCTGCCATCTATTTGTCATGAAGTTTGGGACCAGATGGCATGATTTTAGTTTTTTAAATGTTGAGGTTTAAGCCAGCTTTTTCACTCTTCTCTTTCACCTTCATCAAGAGGCTCTTTAGTTCCTCTTCATTTTATGCCATTAAAAGAGTATCATTTGCATATTTGAGGTTGTTGGTATTTCTCCCAGCAATCTTGATTCCAGCTTGTGTTTCATCCAGCTCAGCATTTCACATGATGAACTCAGCATATAAGTTAAATAAGCAGTGTGACAATACAGAGTCTTGACATACTCCTTTCTGAAATTTGAAACAGTCCATTGTTCCATGTCTGGTTCTAACTGTGCTTCTTCACCTGCATACAGGTTTCTCAGGAGGCAGGTAAAGTGCTCTGGTATTCCCATCCCTTGAAGAATTTTCCACAGTTTATGATCCACAGAGTCAAAGGCTTTAGCATCGTCAGTGAAGCAGATGTTTATCTGGAATTCATTTGCTTTGTCTATGATCCAGTGGCTGTTGACAACTTGATCACTGGTTCCTGTACCTTTTCTATATCCAGGTTGTACATCTGTAAGTTCTTATTTCACATATTGTTAACATCTAGCTTGAAGGATTTTGAGCATTACCTTGCTAGCATGAGAAATGATTGCAACTGTATGGTAGCTTGAACTTTTTTTTTTTTTTTTTTGGCATTGCCTTTCTTTGGGATTGGAATGAAAACTGACCTTTTCCAGTCCTGTGGCCACTGCTGAGTTTTCCAAAGTTGCTGACTTAACATACTGAGCATAGCACATTCAGTTCAGTTCACTCAGTCGTGTCTGACTCTTTGAGACCCCATAAATCACAGCATGCCAGGCCTCCCTGTCCATCACCAACTCCCAGAGTTCACACAAACTCATGTCCATCAAGTCGGTGATGCCATCCGGTCATCTCATCCTCTGTCATCCCCTTCTCCTCCTGCCCCCAATCCCTCCCAGCATCAGAATTTTTTCCAATGAGTCAACTCTTCACATGAGGTGGCCAAAGTATTGGAGTTTCAGCTTTAGCATCATTCTTTCCAAAGAACACCCAGGATTAATATCCTTTAGAATGGACTGATTGGATCTCCTTGCAGTCCAAGGGACTCTCAAGAGTCTTTTCCAACACCACAGTTCAAAAGCATCAATTCTTTGGCACTCACCTTTCTTCACAGTCCAACTCTCACATCCATACATGATTACTGGAAAAACCATAGCCTTGACAAATATTTGTTGGCAAAGTAGTGTCTCTGCTTTTTAACATGCTATCTAGGTTGGTCATAACTTTCCTTCCAAGGAGTAAGCATCTTTTAATTTCATGGCTGCAATCACCATCTGCAGTGATTTTGGGGCCCCCCAAAATAAAGTCAGACACTGTTTTCACTGTTTCTCCATCTATTTCCCATGAAGTGATGGTACCAGATGCCATGATCTTCATTTTCTGAATGTTGAGCTTTAAGACAACTTTTTCACTCTCCACTTTCACTTTCATCAAGAGGCTTTTTAGTTCCTCTTCACTTTCTGCCATAAGGGTGGTGTCATCTGCATATCTGAGGTTACTGATATTTCTCCCACCAATCTTGATTCCAGCTTGTTCTTCTTTCAGCCCAGCATTTCTCATGATGTACTCTGCATATAAGTTAAATAAGCAGGTGACAATATACAGCCTTGACATACTCCTTTTCTTATTTGAACCAGTCTGTTGTTCCATGTCCAGTTCTAACTGTTGCTTTCTGACCTGCATATAGGTTTCTCACAAGGCAGGTCAGGTGCTCTGGTATTCCCATCTCTTTCAGAATTTTCCACAGTTTATTGTGATCCATACAGTCAAAGGCTTTGGCATAGTCAATAAAGCAGAAATAGATATTTTTCTGGAACTCTCTTGCTTTTTTGATGATCTAGCAGATATTGGCAATTTGATCTCTGGTTCCTCTGCCTTTTCTCTCAGAGCTATCTGAGATTCTGCCTCCTGGGCTGCAGTCCTCATATTCCCCAAATAAAGCTTAACTCACAACTCTCAAGTTGTATAACTTGTTTTAGTCAACATTTATGGCAACCAAACAAGCTAAAAAGAGTGGACTTCATTCCTTTGATAGAACTCCATGAGGAACTGGAGCTTTGGTACCAACAGTGCCCCTTGCACCCATCTGCCTCCTCAGGGAGTACAGATGAATTTGGACAGACCGTGCAGCAGAAGTGTGGCCAAGAGGAGCTACCCCACACCCAGGGTCTGGGGCGGCAGCCAAGAGGAGTAACCCCATGTCCAAGGAGCGGTGACTGTGCAGGCACAGGAGCGTGGAGAGGAGATACTCCACATTCAAGGTCAGGAGGGGTGGCTGTGAGGAGATACCATGCTCCAAGGTAAGGAGCAGTGGCTGTGCTTTGCTAGAGCAGCCCTGAAGAGATACCCCATGTCCAAGGTAAGAGAAACCCAAGTAAATTGTAGGTGTTGCAAGAGACATCAGAGGGCAGACACACAAACCATAATCACAGAAAACTAGTCAATCTAATCACACAGACCACAGCCTTGTCTAACTCAATGAAACTAAGCCATGCCCACAGGGCAACCCAAGATGGGCGGGGCATGGTGGAGAGGTCTCATAGAATGTAGTCCACTGGACAAGGGAATGGCAAACCACTTCAGTATTTTTGCCTTGAGAACCCCATGAACAGTACGAAAAGACAAAATGATAGGATACTGAAAGGGGAACTCCCTGGGTCAGTAGGTGCCCAATATGCTACCGGAGATCAGTGGAGAAATAACTCCAGGAAAAATGAAGGGATGAGCCAAAGAGAAACAATACCCAGTTGTGGATGTGACTGGTGATCGAAGCAAGATCCGATGCTGTAAAGAGCAATATTGCATAGGAACCTGGAATATTAGGTCCATGAATCAAGACAAATTGGAAGTAGTCAAACAGGAGACGGCAAGAGTGAACGTCGACATTTTAGGAATCTGTGAACTAAATGGAATGGGTACATTTAACGCAGATGAACATTATATCTACTACTGTGGACAGGAATCCCTTAGAAGAAATGGAGTAGCCATCATGGTCAACAAAAGAGTCCAAAATGCAGTACTTGGATGCAATCTCAAAAAACGACAGAATGATCTGTTTGTCTCCAAGGCAAACCATTCAGTATCACAGTAATCCAAGTCTATGCCCCAATAAGTAACGCTGAAGAAGCAGAAGTTGAATGGTTCTATGAAGACCTACAAGACCTTTTAGAACTGACACCTAAAAAAGATGTCCTTTCCATTATAGGGGCCTGGAATGCAAAACTAGGAAGTCAAGAAACACCTGGAGTAACAGGCAAATTTGGCCTTGGAATGCAGAATAAAGCAGGGCAAAGACTACTAGAGTTTTGCCAAGAGAACGCACTGGTCATAGCAAACACCCTCTTCCAAAAACACAAGAGAAGACTCTACACATGGACATGATCAGATGGTCAACACCGAAATCAGATTGATTCTATTCTTTGCAGCCAAAGATGGAGAAGCTCTATACAGTCAGCAAAAACAAGACTGGGAGCTGACTGTGGCTCAGATCATGAACTCCTTACTGCCAAATTCAGACTGAAATTGAAGAAAGTAGGGAAAACCACTAGACCATTCAGGTATGACCTAAATCAAAATCCTTATGATTATACAGTGGGAGTGAGAAATAGATTTAAGGGACTAGATCTGATAGATAGAGTGCCTGATGAACTATGGACAGAGGTTCATGATATTGTAAAGGAGACAGGGATCAAGACCATCCCCATGGAAAAGAAAATGCAAAAAAGAAAAATGGCTGTGTGAGGAGGTCTTACAAATCGCTATGAAAAGAAGAGAAGTTAAAAGCAAAGGAGATAAGGAAAGATATAAGGATCTGAATGCAGAGTTTCAAAGAATAGCAAGGAGGGCTAAGAAAGCCTTCCTCAGAGATCAGTGCAAAGAAATAGAGGAAAAGAACAGAATGGGAAAGACTAAAGATCTCTTCAAGAAAATTAGAGATACCAAGGGAACATTTCATGCAAAAATGGGCTCAATAAAGGACAGAAATGGTATGGACCTAACAGAAGCAGAAGATATTAAGAAGAAGTGGCAAGAATACACATAAGAACTGTACACAAAAGGTCTTCATGATCCAGATAATCATGATGGTGTGATCACTCACCTAGAGCCAGACATCCTGGAATGTGAAGTCAAGTGGCCCTTAGAAAGCATCACTATGAACAAAACTAGTGGAGGTGATGGAATTCCAGTTGAGCTCTTTTAAATCCTGGAAGATAATGCTGTAAAGTTATGCACTCAATATGCCAGCAAATTTGGAAAACTCAACAGTGGCCACGGGACTGGAAAACGTCAGTTTTCATTACAATCCCAAAGAAAGACAATGCCAAAGAGCATAGCATATTAATACATCATATTTTAGGATTTGAAATAGCTCAGCTGGAATTCCATCACCTCCACCAAGTTTGTTTGTAGTAATGCTTCCTACAGGCCACTTGACTTTACACTCCAGGATATCTAGGCTCTAGGTGAGTGACCACACCCTCATGGTTATCTGTGTACTAAGACCTTGTTGTCCAGTTATGTGTATTCTTGCTACCTCGTTCTAATTTCTTCTACTTCTGTTAGGTCTTTTCCATTTCTGTCCTTTACTGTGCTCATCTTTGCATGAAATGTTCACTTGGTGTATCCAATGTTCTTGAAAAGATCTCTAGTCTTTCCCACTCTATTTTTTTCCTTTATTTCTTTACATTTTTCACTTAAGAAGGCTTTCTTATTTCTCCCTGCTAGTCTCTGGAACTCTGCATTCAGTTTGGTATACCTTTTCCTTTTTCCTTTGCCTTTTCACTGTCTCCCAGAGTGTACTCAAATTCATATCCATTGAATTAGTGATGCTATCCAACCATCTCATCCTCTGTCACCCCCTTCTCCTCTTGTACTAAATCTTTCCCAGCATTATGGTCTTTTCCACTCAGTCAGCTTTTCACATCAGGTAGCCAAAGTATTTGGAGCTTCAGCTTGAGTTCTTCCAATATATTTAGGGTTGATTTCCTTTAGGATTGAGTGGTTTGATCTTCTTGTGCACAAGAGACTCTCAAGAGTCTTATTCAGCACCACAATTCAAAAGCATCAGTTCTTCAGCACTCAACCTTCTTTATGGTCCAACTCTCACATCATGCAAATAGGTCTTCCAGCTCTACTGAGTCATTCTAATTTATGCTACAGAAGGCCATATATCTTACAAGCCACATATTTTGTTCAATTCTTGAGACCTAGCACAGTGACACATAGACAACATTTAAAGTATATTGTCAGTTGATTGAATGAACACCAATACAATGTTGTACAATGAAGTATGCTTAAAGGCATACTTCACTGACCAGTTGATTTTTATAAATAAGAAATAGGTTATCACTCTCAAATCTCAAGAGGAGTTTCTCCCATTCAAGCTTCAAACTTATCTTAGATTTTGATAAGTTTCACTTTGTTGTGGCACAAGAACTATAATGTGGCCATTTTGATAATGTGGACATATAGAAATAGAGCATAAAATACTCAAAAGAAGACTGTTTTCATTGATTAATGTTTCCACTCATCAATCAGAATTGGCACTCTAGTAGAAGCTAATAACCAACTTGACCAATATTCTAGAATATGACTATTAGGAAAAAAAAAAATCTTTAATGTACTTTATGCATCTTGAAGATGTCAAGTTGTAGCTTTCAAAATCCCCACCCCTTTTTCATTAGGTTCTGGAGAAAGAAATTAAGAGTATATAGCTTCCCAGTGGCTCAGAAAGTAAAGAATCTACCAGCAATGCAGGAGACATAGGAGATATAGGTTCAGTCCCTGGGTTGGGAAGATCCCCTAGAAAAATCCCATGGCCAAAGGAGCCTGGCAGGCTACAATCCATAGAGTCACAAAGAGTCAGACACAACTGAGCATGCACGCAATGAATTATAATGCTTTTTTTTTTTTTAAGTGGTTGAATAAATGTATTTTCTCCTGAAAATTGTGTCTTCATTAAAAATAAATTTAGACTTCTAAAGCTGATGTTTGAATCCTAGGTATCACATTTTTCAATGTAACATAAACATTTGTGTTTAAAGTTTAAATTTTAAAAACTTTAAAAAGTTAAAACTAGGTTTTATTCTTTCAAATATTATCTTTGTTCATTCCTATGAAGGCACTTCATGAAGCCAGATACTACTAGGAAATGTGAAATAAAATATAATTTGTCAATATTTAATACTGCAAAATATAAGATATTATTCAAAGTATAAATGTCCTACTGGGAATGATAACTAGTACACTATGGATAGGATTTCACAACATAAAATTTGTTATTTAAAATGCTTTGCAAACTAAAAGGTATAGATAGTTTAACATAGAGATATAGCGTCTCAAGAAAAGACAAAGTGTAGGTACTATTCATGCCTATTCTAGCCTTTTTGTGCATTTTCTCCATCCAACATGCTACTACAACCAATTAATTCAAACTTCCCTGCACATGGCCATGTTTTTCAAAGTTCAGGTCATGAACTTATCATGATCTGTGAAAAAAGTACAGTAGCAAATGTTATTTATACTACTACTAACAATTAAAATATTTTTGGTCTCATAATAATAATACTTTACATATAGGATAAAAATAGAGTGAATCATAGTAACTGCAAATGTCAGGACACTTTTGCTTCACTGTGTGTGTGTGTGTGCTGATCTCATATACTATGAGTAAGTAATAGTGAAGAAAAGTTGAGAGCCATTGTATTGTAGAATGATAGCAGGTTAAATTGAATATTCTGTCTGTTATTAGAATTAGAACTTGTGCCAAAGCCAAGATTTCATTGAACAGAAGCCAGCTGATACCCATTACCAAGTTTCTTGTTCTTAGAGAGGAAAGATTACCACTTATTCAGTTCAGTTCAGTTCAGTTCAGTTCAGTTCACTTCAGTCTCTCGGTTGTGTCTGACTCTTTGTGACCCCATGAATTGCAGCACGCCAGGCCTCCCTGTCCATTACCAACTCCCGGAGTTCACTCAAATTCACCTCCATCGAGTCGGTGATGCCATCCAGCCATCTCATTCTCTGTTGTCCCCTTCTCCTCCTGCCCCCAATCCCTCCCAGCATCAGAGTCTTTTCCAATGAGTCTATTTCTGCACTTCAAATATTTAAAGACACTATTTTTAGTGTTGCTTTGTAATTAAGTTATACACTACTTCAATCTGGTAATCTTTAGACTAGTCATGAAGTTCTTGGATGTGTCATCATGCTTCAGATATTTTCACCTCCATCAAGACTGAAGTCATCCAGTAGAAAAATCCCCAGAGCCCAAGAGGGAAGAAGAGGCAAGCAGGGTATTCTAGCTCCTAGTCAAGGCTTCCAGAATAGGTTAGCTGCCTTAACATTGCTTTTATCATAAAGGCACTGAATTAAAGGACAAAGTCAGCAATGAGAAATGTTACATGAATTATATGGAAAGGAGTTTTGCTCAGTCGTGTCCGACTTTTTGCGACCCTGTGGACTGCAGCCCACCAAGCTCCTCTGTCCATGGGATTCTCCATCCATGGGATTCTCCAGGCAAGAATACTGGAGTGGGTTGCCATTTCCTTCTCCAGGGGATCTTCCCGACCCAGGGAGCAAACCCAGGTCTCCCACATTGCAGGCAGACATTTTAACCTCTGAGCCACCAGGGAAGCCCCTCATAAGAAAACAGAAGATAATAAATTTGGATAAACAATTGAGGCTATTAAATTGATCTAGACACTAAAATAAATTTCAAAATGAAAACTAAAGGTAAGCTTTGATGAAAATATAATAAACTCTGGCCTTGAAGAAGTTATAGGAGTTAAAAATCACTCATTTTATTTTTTACTCAAGAAATATCAAAGACTAAATATCCCAAAGAGAATATAATGCTGAAAATTCTAATTTGAAGGAAGTTTTGATAAAAATATGATAGAAATATGAACCAAGTGCATGTAATCCCAAAAAAGCCTAGCTACCTGCAGTCAATTCTGAGCTTCATGTAAAATTCAAAGAAATGCCAATCAATTCAAAATCTAATAAGGATATGAAAGGCATTAACGAATATTTACTCTTCCTTAAAAAATCCAAATATAACATTATAAAATCCATTTTGCAATTTATCATGGTTATGAAAACTTATCTACCATATATTAACATATTTCTTTCCTTAACCTCTCTAAAACTTTCCCCCAAACTAAGCACATACTGATTCCAATCTTCTCTGTTCATCTCATCTTTAAATCTATTAACTGATCTTCTGACAGAGATAGTCTGTACTTGCCTATTTATTTATTTAATTGGATGATAATTGTTTTAAAATGTTGTGTTGTTTTCTTTTTCTGCTATACAACAATGCAAATCAGCCATAAATTTATATATATATATATCATCTGTCTTAAGCCTCCCTCTGCTCTTGCCTATTTAAAACTATCAAAGCTATAAATGACCATACATATTTTCTATTTCATATAAAAATAAAGAAAAAAGTATGGGAAAATTATCTTCTAATAGAAATAAAGGTTATTTAAAAAATAAAGTTCAGAGAGAGAAGATTAATTCAGTGACAGAGGCTTTAATGCAAGTTGTTGGTAAAATTCAAAATGGATATTTCCAATGAATACTTTCAACTGTTGGATAAAACCTTTAGAGAGAGGCTACAGTTGAGGTAAAATATCTGGATTTGTAAGAATAGGGAGGGCTTCCCAGGTGGCTAAGTGGTACAGAATCCACCTGTCAAGCAGGAGATCCGACTTTGATCCTTGGGCTGGAAAGATCCCCTGAACAAGGAAATGGCAACCCACTCCAGTATTCTTGCCTGGAAAATCCACTGGACAGAGGAACCCGGAGGAATACAGTTCATGGGGTTGGAAAAATGTATGAGACTGCCAAGAAAGAATTTTCGTGATGAAAAGACAAGCTTTAAGGAAGATTCTTAGGAAACAACACTATGAAGTGAATAAGACAAAGAGAATATGCCAGATAACATATGGCAAGAAGACAGAAGATGGAGGAATGCTGTGGCAAGTAACAAAAAAACATTAAAAGACAACAGATACCACAAAGAGATCAAGTTGTACAGTGTTGTAGGGCTATATATTATATATTGTGAAGCTATTCTTCTGCTATGGGTAAAATTACCCTTGAAACATATAAGAAATGTTATCAGGAAATTATTCTTTTTTTCCCAAAATATTAAAAACAATTTTGCTTATTTTTGAGAAAACTGATTGTAGGATATGTACTGTATGCTAAGACTAAAATGAAAATTACAATATAGTAATACCATATTCTATGAATGTACTTGGTAAATGTTTTGCTTGCTTGCTTAATAGTTATTTGTTTCCTTTTTAAAATTAAGATTAGTTATCAAAGAATGAAAGTCATAAAATTATTCCTAAATAAGTCTGCTTAGAAAATAATATAAAAAACTATTTCTTTGACTCAGAAAATATGTTAGTGCATATTTCCTGGGAAAGGATTAATATAGATACAGGAATTGTTGTTGTTGTTGTTTTCTATAAGTAAGCATTCACTTCAGTTCAGTCACTCAGTTGTGTCCAACTCTTTGTGACCCCATGGACTGCAGGACGCCAGTCCTCCCCATCCATCAACAACTGAAGTTTACTCAAACTTATGTCCATTGAGACTGATGTCTTCCAACCATCTCATCCTCTGCCGTCCCCTTCTACTCCTGCCTTTAATCTTTCCCAGCATCAGGGTCTTTCCCAGTGAGTCAGTTCTTGGCATCAGGTGGCCAAAGTATTGGAGTTTCAGCTTCAGCATCAGTCCTTCCAATGAATGTTCACGACTGATTTCCTTTAAGATGGACTAGTTGGATCTCCTTGCAGTCCAAGAGATTCTCAAGAGTCTTGTACAGTTCAAAAACATCAGTTCTTCAGCATTCAGCTTTCTTTATAGTCCAGCTCTCATATCCGTACATGACTACAGGAAAAACCATAGCTTTGACTAGATGGACATTTGTTGGCAAAGTAATGTCTCTGCTTTGTAACATGCTGTCTAGGTTGGTCATAACTTTTCTTCCAAGGAGTTAACGTTTTTTAATTTCATTGCTGCATCACCATCTGCAGTGATTTTGGAAGTCCCCCCACCCTACCCCCCAAAAAAGTCTGTCATTTTATCCCCATCTATTTGCCATGAAGTGATAGGACCAGATGCCATGATCTTAGTTTTCTGAATGTTGAGCTTTAAGCCAACATTGTCAAACTCCTTTTTACCTTTCATCAAAAGGCTCTTAATTGCTCCTCTCTTTCTGCCATAAGGGTGGTGTCATCTGCATATCTGAAGTTATAGATATTTCTCCCAGCAATCCTGATTCTAGCTTGTGCTTCCTCCAGCCCAGCGTTTCTCATTATGTACTCTGCATATAAGGTAAATAAGAAGGGTGACAATATACAGCCTTGAAGTATTCCTTTTCCTATTTGGAACCAGTTTGTTGTTCCATGTCCAGTTCTAACTGTTGCTTCCTGACCTGCATATAGGTTTCTCAAGAGGCAGGTCAGGTGGTCTGGTATTCCCATCTCTTGAAGATTTTTCCACAGTTTGTGGTGATCCACACAGTCAAAGCTTTAGCATATTCGATAAAGCAGAAGTAGATGTTTTTCTGGAACTCTCTTGCTTTTTTGATGATCCAACAGATGTTAGCAATTTGATCTTTGGTTCCTCTGCCTTTTCTAAATCCAGCTTGAACATCTGGAAGTTCATGGTTCATGTACTGTTGAAGCTGTGATCCATGTGATCAGATTTGTTAGTTAAGTAAGCATTAGGAAATATAATTTCATATTCAATTTTACATCAAACAATAATTGACAAACTTAGACTCAACCTGTCCTAAATGAAATCAGCCCTGAATATTCATTGGAAGGACTGATGTTGAAGCTGAAACTCCAACACTTTTGCCAACTGATGCCAAGAACTGACTCATCAGGAAAGGACCCTGATGCTAGGAAAGATTGAAGGCAGGAGAAGAAGGGGACAACAGAGGATGAGATTGTTGGATAGCATCACCGACTCGATGAACATGAGTTTGAATAAGCTCCGGGAGTTGGTGGTGGACAAGGAAGCCTGGCGTGCTGCTGTCCATGGGGTCAGACAGAACTGGACATGACTGAGTGACTGAATTGAACTGAACTGTCCCCCTTTTCCTACTTTTATTTCATATGGAATAATGAATAATAGAAATTAATAAAATAGTATATGTTATTTAATATATACCTCTTTACTTACTCTAATATGTGAAACACTCAATTTAAGCAATAAAGTAACTTATATCTAAAAATATTACTTCTCTGACTTGTTAAAATCAGTGACTCCTTAAGTTATCAGATGGACTCATAGAACATAAACAGCTGAGCAACTCTCATGTTGTATCTAACAGTTAAGGATTGCAAAATGACGTTTGTTGTGTTTCATATACACCACAGTGAGGCAAACTGTAAACAAAGCCAGGTAACAGTGAAAACATGGAGCAACAGACTGGCTATAAATTGGAAAAGGTGTACGTCAATGCTGTATATCCTCACCCTGCTTATTTAACTTATATGTAGAGTACATCATGTGAAATCCCGGGTTGATGAGGCACAAGCTGGAATCAAGATGGCCAGAAGAAATATCAACAACCTCAGATATCCAGATCATACCACATGGCAGAAAGAGAAGAGGAATTAAGAGCCTTTTGATGAAAGGTAAAAACGAGTTTGAAAATGTTGGCTTAAAGCTCAACATTCAGAAAACTAAGATCACAGTATGTGGTCACATCCCTTCATGGCAAATAAATGGGGAAAAAATGGAAACAGTGACAGACATTTTTGGGGGCAAGGAGGCCTCCAGAATCACTGCAGATGGTAGAGCTTGTTCCTTGGAAGAAAAGCTATGTCCAACCTAGACAGCATGTTAAAAAGCAGAGACATTACTTTGCCAATAAATGTCCATCTAGTCAAAGCTATGGTTTCTCCTGTAGTCAATGTATGGATGTGAGAGTTGGACCATAAAGGAAGCTGTGCATTGAGGAATTGATGCTTTGAACTGTCGTGTTGGAGAAGACTCTTGAGAGTCCCTTGGACTGCAAGGAGATCCAACTATTTAATCCTAAAGGAAATCAGTCCTGAATATTCATTGGAAGGACGATGCTGAAGTAGAAACTCCAATACTTTGGCCACCTGATGCTAAGGACTGACTCATTGGAAAAAAACCCTGATGCTGGGAAAGACTGAAGGCAGAAGGAGAAGGGGATGACAGAGGATGAGATGTTGATGGTATCACTGACTCGATACACATAAGTTTGAGCAAACTCTGGGTGTTGGTGATGGACAGGAAACCCCAGTTCATTGGATTACAAAAAAAGTTGGACAATACTGAGCAACTGAACTTAAGAGTGAAAAAATAAAGAATATTTTCTCCTAATCCAAGTAAATGTAAAACCCTGAAGCTAGGAATTACTGCAGAAAACTAACTTTTCTTATTTTTTTCCTGTGCTTTCAGGTTTGGTTATCTGAGCTGATCTGAGTCAATTTTAAGATTAATCCAGGTAGAGTTTAGCTGACCAGATGACTCAAAGGTATCTGTCCTTGGTAAACAAAGAGTCCAAGAATTAGAAAGTGAAAAGTTCAGTACTACTAGTCAAGTAATTTAAACATTTTCTACAATAGCTCCTTATAAACATAATATATATATATATTATATTATGTATATATATATATAACCTTATGTGCGATGTGTTATTTGCACTTATAAAAAGTTAATGATGTTTTATTAGAAAAAAATGATTCAGTTCAGTTCAGTTCAGTCACTCAGTCGTGTCCAACTCTTTGCGACCCCATGAATCGCAGCATGCCAGGCCTTCCTGTCTATCACCAACTCCCAGAGTTCATTCAGACTCACGTCCATCAAGTCAGTGATGCCATCCAGCCATCTCATCTTCTGTTGTCCACTTCTCCTCCTGCCCCCAATCCCTCCCAGCATCAGAGTCTTTTCCAATGAGTCAACTCTTCACATGAGGTGGCCAAAGACTGGAGTTTCAGCTTCAGCATCATTCCTTCCAGAGAAATCTCAGGGCTGACCCCCTTCAGAATGCATTGGTTGGATCTCCTTGCAGTCCAAGGGACTCTCAAGAGTCTTCTCCAACACCTCAGTTCAAAAGCATCAATTCTTCAGCTCTCAGCTTTCTTCACAGTCCAACTCTCACATCCATACATAACCACTGGAAAAACCAGAGCCTTGACTAGACGGACATTTGTTGGCAAAGTAATGTCTCTGCTTTTTAACATGCTATCTAGGTTGGTCAAACTTTTCTTTCAAGGAGTAAGCATCTTTTAATTTCATGGCTGCAATCACCATCTGCAATGATTGGGGAGCCCAAAAAAATAAAGTCTGACACTGTTTCCCCATCTATTTCCCATGAAGTGACGGGACCAGATGACATGATCTTCGTTTTCTGAATGTTGAGCTTTAAGCCAACTTTTTCACTCTCCTCTTTCACTTTCATCAAGAGGCTTTTTAGTTCCTCTAAACTTTCTGCCATAAGGGTGGTGTCATCTGCATATCTGAGGTTACTGATATTTCTCCCGGCAATCTTGATTCCAGCTTGTGTTTCTTCCAGTCCATTGTTTCTCATGATGTACTCTGCATATAAGTTAAATAAACAGGGTGACAATACACAGCCTTGACGTACTCCTTTTCCTATCTGAACCAATACATTGTTCCATGTCCAATTCTAAATGTTGCCTCCTGACCTGCATACAGGTTTCTGTAACATGAATACATTTTTACAGTTTATGCACCCTTTGAAGAAAGTCATCTTTCAAGTTTTTGCTTTTACATTGTTAGTTTTTAAGCTCTCTTTTTACCCATTTTATTTCACTTTTGTCTTTCTAACACTTTGGTTTTGCCTCAGTGGGATTCAAACTTTTCAAGTTTATACCTGTCATAACATATTAACCTTTAAAGCCTCCATATCCATCTAGTCATCTGGATCTCAGGTTGTCAATTATAGGTGCAATTTTATGATGAATCTGCTTTTTAAAAACTTTTACCAACACCAGTAAATTATACTTCAGTATTACTCTATATCATTTTTTTTCCATGTTATTTTCACTAATTACTTACCTGGAATCCAAATGATTGAGATAACCTGTTCAAAAGTCAAAAGTTTGAAATCATTTTTACCCCCATTGAGGTAAAGTGTTTTAGGAAAGCTCTGAATTCATTCTTAAAAAATAGTAATATCAACCTGTCTTGTGCATTCCATATGTCTCGAGAGATACTAGATTTTAAACCTAACATGTTATAACAGACAACCAACTTTATTGAAACTTGTTAACAAAGAATCTAATGCCTATGTAACCAGAAAATGATTTGATTTTTGTTTTCAGTCTAATCCTTAATATTCTTATTTTACCAATCTTCCCTTCAGTAAGCATGAAGTCATTCTACTACTTTCAAAGTTACTAGTTATAGGATGTCTTTTCGTTTGCTTCATGAATAAATTTATTTATTTAAATAAAAATATTATTCAACTTCTCTCAAACTAATGCATTATCTTTCAGCATAAAAGGATTGAAATTGTGAATTTAACATTTAAAAGGGGGCTTGAGAAAAAATAACTAAAAGGTAATTGTCACATTTGGACCTTATACCAAAAGGCCCACAAATTTTATTCTCCTACATGAGGGGAAATAATATATAAAAATAGCATCAGTTCTTAAAAATGAATTAATTCACCTATTCAGTAAATTGTTAAGCAATTCCAAATACTCTAACAAGTAAATGAACAGTCATATGCTGAGAAAAGTGTTGCAAAGAAATTATGATGGTTTCACAAAACATTATTTTAAAATCTTGATTCACTTTGGGAGGGAAGAACAGGAAAGCTGTCTCTAGGAAATGATTATTGTCCTTGATTTGGAGAATGAACTTACTACCTCAGCAAAGTTATCTCGATTATATTTCCTTACACAAAATGCATAACTTTTAAAGAATTTATAACACAATACATGTAAGGAGGGTTTTAAAAATAGGGTAATATATTACCCAGGACTCTCTCAGCTGCAAGGATGAGAACACAGTTCTTATCATTAGGCCAAAAAGAAGCAACAGGATGTTAATAGTTGAGATCCACCTGTTGAATCCAACTGCCAAGATTAATGCCCTGGTTCTTCTTGTGAAATCCTAAACTAATCACTTACTGTGGTAGACACAGTATATATCATCCATGTCCCTACTCAGTGATGGACTTGAGGTCCTATCTGGGGAGAGTGCCCCTGGCAGCAGCTTTCAACTGTTAATCCCTCTAAGAATTGTCTCAAGTAAAGAGACAATTGTCTCTTCTACTTGTCTCACCTCATCTCAAGTACCACCCTCTTCCCTAGATGACTCAAAACTAAGAAATGATGAAGCGGGTTATAAAGAACCAAAATCTTGCCCAACTGCACATCTTTGAAGTAGCATTATGGCCCTAGAGCTCCTGGAGACAGCTCCAAGACAGCCTTTAGGTCTGCACTATACTTAACTTCTCTGTCTTCTCAGTAGTACTTGCTTCCCTTCACTTCCACAAGAATTGGTCTCAAGAGCCTTCCTTAATAAACATCCTGAATGCTGAAGTCCATACAAGATGCTGTTCCCTGGGAATTGCCATCTGTGACACCTATACTCTCTGATCTCTGTTTCCTATCTACAGAGAGAATAATAGAACCTTTCTCCCTGAATTGTTATGAAATTTCATTGAGGACATTCACAGAAAATACTTAGTCTGATGATTTATATACAGTATACAGTATACTTTATATACAGTATATTTATATACAATCTATACACTTTATGGTGTTGATGATGATTATGATGATTGGGGAAGAGAAACTGAGATGTGCAGATATGATTGAATTCAAGATTCCAAAGGATATCATTATCTTCTGTCACTTTCTTGCTCTCTCCATTTTAATTTTTTTAAATGAAGAACCATATGTTCCCAGTTAGCTTTGTGTGTTTCCCTCATTTGCTCTGCCAGCCAGCACTATCCATGTGGTAGGAAGAGCCAAGACATGAACTGAATGACAACATAAATCTCATCTTTCTCCACTCCAGATGGGATGCACTTTGATTTTAAACCTAACCTAGTTCATATAATATTGTGTTACCCTCTAACCCTTAACAGCATTCAAGATAAAATCTAACTGAAATGTTGACAGTGGTCAAATTTTTTTCTGAAAAGTTAAGGCTTTTGTCCTTTTTGAAGTATTTATCTTCCATAAAGAACTAATTTTTTACATAGTTTAGGAGATGAATGAAACTTTTGCTCAGTTCTTTTCCTGAGAGAAGATGCTAACAAAGAGAGTAAAATAGAGAGAAATGAAGGCTTTCCCATAGGGAAGGTCTGGAAATAGGGTGAAGTGAAAAGAACTAAGATGCTTAGAACTCCTAAAAATGCATGCCCTCTTCTTGATAACACAGAATTGGGCTAGTATTACATCACACTGTCAAATATAAATATTTGAGCAAGAATATGTTCTTCCTTGATAGTGACATTAAAATTTGTATTACTATTATAAAATACAGTAACAACATATTCAGAAGGTGTTTATCTGTTAGCTATTTGGAAAACAATCTGTGAAATAATATAATAAAATGGAAAAATATAAATAAAAAGTGTATCTTTTTCCTCTTCAAAGTCACAAAGTGAGGACACTGGAGGAAAAAGGTGATATTACAAGAGAACTCAAGAACCCTGACCTGTCTTTCAATTTGAGGACCCAGAGGAGACTGCTCCCTTGTTGAAGGAGATGCTAGATTAGAGGCAGATAAAAACAAAATCTCTGGACATAGACATTCAAATTTGTCTTTCAAAAATAAAAATTCCTAAATTGCAAAATATTTTTTATCTTGGACTATGGTGGTTTGGCTTTCTACCTGAGTAAATCATGCAGTTTAGCTTGCCTGGCAGAATAAACTCATTTTTTATTGTTGTTTAGTTGCTACATCATGTCTGACTCTTTTGTGACCCTGTGGACTCTAGCCCATCAGGCTCCTCTGTCTTTGGGATTTCCCAGGCAAGAATACTGGAGTGGGTTGTCATTTCCTTCTCCAGGGGATGTTTCTGACCCAGGGATCAAACCTGCATCTCCTGCTTGGCAGGTGGATTCTTTCCCAGTAAACCACCTGGGAAACTGGCAGAATAGAGCAGACTCAGGTTAAAAGAAAACTCTTTATTCCATTCACACATCTGAGCACTCAAATTTCCTCAATTATCTCTTTGTATTTGCCTCTTGACTTAACTTTCTGTATACCTAGATAGACGTCTTTTTTTTTTAATTTTTAAAATTTAATTATAAAAATATTAAGCATAATTAGGATGCCAGAAGAAAATAATTAAAATAATTATAATCCAACAATCCTACTATAACTCTTCCTATTATTTTAATATATCATTTCCTGGTCATTTTGCTCCTCCAAAGCATATTGTTGTTATTGAATGATATTTTGTATCCTGCATTTTTACACAAGTAAATGCTTATTATTAAGATGTTAAATTTTATAATAAGTATTTACTTGTGTATTTACCAAGGTTTTATAATCCATTTTTAATGGTTGCAATTATTCTATCAAACAAATTTATTATTATTTTCCTAATTTCCCATTATTAGACAGTTTGATGTTTCCCAATAGCCACAATTATAATTAATACTTACCTGGCAAAATTTTTTATGTACACAGGATTTTTCTATGTTTTGTCTTATTTCTTCTTCAGAATATAGAAGAAACATATCTAATTAGATATTGCTGAATAAAATTAAGAGCGTTTTAAAATCAGTGAGAAAAAATTGTGTATGTGTAAAGGTTCCAAACATTAGAGTAACATTTCCTTTTAAGGTGAAAGCTCAGTGGTCAGAGACACTGTCCTATGTGCTCAAGCACTGCTTGCAGTCAGTCTGCCTGCAAACTATTCTTTCTTTGGAAGTTTCTCTTGCAGTCTCAGAACACCCTCCCCTCAACCTGATACTGCTCTTCCCTGGGGCACTTGGTTTCCTACTCTGGGCACAAGCCAAACTTCAGTTCCTTCAATACTGTACATTTCACTGAAAGCTTAGAGAAACACACACACACGCACACACACACACACACAACTTAGTTACAATAAAAATATTAAATATGACTTCCTTAAGAGTCTAAAGGCCCAACATATCCTACAAAATTTCCCACAGATTTTCAGTTTTTTCTAAGCTTCTGTCTTGTTTAACTAAAGTAGAGGATCACAGTCACATCTGGCCAGCATTCCCATCCATGGTGAGGAAGGCCCTGGAATTCCTCCTGTTACAGTTCAAGAACTTGTCTCTCCGAAGAGTAGAGAGACAACTCTTCACTCTTCACACCAATGGAGTCTTACACTCCAAGTATTAATCTTTTCCTAGAGAATTAGGTTTGGACACAAGAGTGATCATCAGGTGACAGTAAACATCACCTCCAGCCTCACGAGTATGGTTACAAAAGGACAAATGTTTAACTTCCAAAGTTTACAAACAACTCACGAAACTCAACAAAACAAACAAAAAACTCAGTTGGAAAATACGTAGAAGACTTAAATAGACAATTATACAAAGAAGACACACAGATGGCACATGAAAAGATGCTCAACACTGCTAATTATTAGAGAAATGCAAATCAAAACACCACCTCAGCCAGTCAAAATGGCCATCATTTAAAAAATCTACAAATAACAAATGCTGGATAGGGCAAAAAGAAAAGGGAACCCTCCTACATTGTTGGTGGGAATGTAAATCGGTGTGGTCACCAGGGAAAATTGTATCTCTGAGGTTCTTCAAAAAAATAAAAATAGAGTTACAAACAGTTCTACCTCTAGACATGTATCCCAACAAAACTGTAATTCAAAAAGATACTTGCACCCCTATGTTCATAACAATGTTCACAACAGCCAAAACATGGAAACAACCTAAATGTCTATCAACAGATGACTCGATAAACAAGACGTGGCACATAAATACAATGGAACACTGAGTGCATGCTCAGTCTACTTAGCCATAAAAAAGAATGAAATATTGCCATTTTCACCAACATGGATGGACCTAGAGGTTATCACACTAAGTCAGTTAGAAAGACAAAGACAAATATCACATAATATCACTTATATGTGGAATCTAAAGTGAAAAGTGAAGTCACTCAGTCATGTCCAACTCTTTGTGACCCTATGGACTGTAGCTTACCAGACTACTCAGTCCATGGCATTTTCCAGGCAAGAGTACTGGAGTGGGTTGCCATTTCCTTCTCTAGGGGATCTTTCCAACCCATGAATTGAACCCGGTCTCCCACATTGCAGGCAGACGCTTTACTGTCTGAGCCACTGGGGAATCCGTGGAATCTGAAATATGACACAAATTAACTTATCTATGAAAAAGAAAGGTTTGCAGACACAGAGAAGAGACTTGTGGTTGCCAAGGGTAGGGGTGACTGGGAGAGGGATGGGTTGGGACTTTGGGATCAGCAAATGCAAACTATTATACATAGAATGGATAAACAACAAGGTCTTACTGTATAGCACAGGGAACCAGATACAATATCATGTGGCAAATCATAATGGAAGAGAATATGAAAAAGTGTGTGTGTATACGTGTGTGTGTGTGTGTGTGTGTGTGTATAACTGAATCACTTTGCCGTACAGCAGAAATGAATATAACATTATAAATCAACTATATGTCAATAAAATTTTTTGTAAAAGAAAAATGTTATGGTTACAAAAGGAAATAAAAAATCCAGTCTAATTTCAAGACATTTACAAAGGTTTCAGTTATTTGCTGTGAAACAACTCCACATACAGGACTTCACAGTATAATCCATATTGCACTGAGTAAGGCTATTTTCTGCTTCCATTTGGTTTTATCCAGGCTTTAGGTGAGAGCCTGGTATGGCTCTATATGTCTTCTGCCAGCTTCTCCCTGTGATGGCTCAAGTAATGGCATGCAAAACCTGAATACGGACGTGATCATGCATAATCATGGCACTTGTGGGGAGGCAAGGTGTGACTCTATATTTTTTTAAAACACAGACATACACCAGGAACATAATCTAGCAAGGGAAAATTACCTTAAAAATATAACTAATTATTTTACTAAACAGAACTTAATTTTTTAAAAAGAGTCTTTGCTAATTCAGAAGATCAAAGTTTTTTTTTTTTTTTAAAGAAGTGTGAGACAATCAGCTCCAAAGTTAAATTTATTTATTTATTTTTGCCTTTTTTTTTTTTTTTTTACTTTACAGTTCTGTATTGGTTTTGCCATA